>NW_020897692.1:10543783-10691552 GCF_003984885.1 Neopelma chrysocephalum
ATTCAGTCGCTCAAGCAAAGGAAGTGTTGAGATCCATTTTCCCACTTCCTTGTTTGACTACTAAACACTACTACCTTTCTGAGTTAGATGTTCATATTCAGATACATAGATAATTTCTATCACACAGGAATCAGGGTAAGGTACAGTAAATACAGCAAATATTGTTAAGCAGAGACCTGAGCTGTATTGTCATAGACAACGTAGACCATAGCACAACTTGCTACATAAAATTGTCAAATAGAAATTAAAGACACATATATAATACTACCCAAATTCAAGATTTAAAACCTTTTTTTTTTAAGCATTTTTATAAAACCATCCAGAGGGTAGAATATCACTTCTGGCAGTGCCTGTAGGACCAAGATGTATTTTGGATAAGATATGATGAAACTTAGAGTCAATGTCATGGCTAGGCTTTGCGAACGAAGATTTGGGGAAGGCTCTACCCACGTTTTTTACAAGCGCGCGGGTGGCTAAAAAGGCCAATACGAGATAGGCACGTCCTGTTGCAAAAGGCACAGCAGAAAGACTCCTTAGGTGGTATATTCTTGAGAACTAAAGTACTGAGATGGTAGCAGCCATTTGTAATAACCATTTTGTTAGTCTGCACACATCTTCAGTGTGCAGGTTAATATCTTGCGTGAAGAATCTGCCCATCCCAAAGACTCCTCAGGTGGTTCTTGATGTAGAACTGATCAAACTGTAAAAGATAAGGTACTTGAAAATAGTCAGTAGAAAGTGTTCCTTCAGCTGTTGAAATGCGTAGGAAAATCTTATGCAGATACTTAGAATATCTAGGATGTGTTTTTTATTTAGTTTAAGGTACTCGATAGTGATGGATCGTGCATATCCTGGAGAGGCCACTCAGGACCATGGTTCAGCCTACTAAAGCAACTGGACAGAACAGCGGTTTGGAGAGTGCCTCTTGATCCAGTTAAAGGTGCTGCTGGAGGAATCCTTGCAACAGAGATTCATTACCACTCAGATTGCAACCGGCCTGCTTGTTTATGAAATTTGTTTTGTTTTTCCCACCTATTTGCCCTATGACAAAATCTATGAATGTCTGTGCTTCTCTGCACTTCTTCTCTGACAGCAAGTCAAAGTCAGTCTAAGCCTAGATTGCGTAATATATCAGCTAAGTGTAAAGAGGCTGAATCAAGCGCTGGAGAAGTACAGTTGTATTAATAAGGTGCTTTTCCTGGGCTAATGGTACTCCTCAGGCAGGTGAACAGACCTAGGGGAGTACCATGCTGATGCAATTAAAGCAATTCCAGCATCCTGTGCTGGCTGGTTAGAGATAGCCTAAGAATTTTTTCAATACATATATTCTCTCTGAGACAATAGAAAAGTTGGGCTACATTGTCTTCCTTTGCAGATATTTTTCTTTTCTTTTTGTGCATAGATTTTTATTGCTTTGATTTCAAAAAAGCAGGCCTACAAGGGCAAAAGATGACAGCAGCTTTAGTCTATCTAAATTAACTGTATTCATTTTCTTCCCTAAAAAGGCAATTATTATCTTCCTAACACCATCTGAATAACACTGAATGATTTATTTTGATAAACCTTTCTTTGCATAAATGCATAAAGACAGAAGGATTTGTCAGTATTGGTGAAATAAAAGTCTTATATTTAAAATATTTTTATTGATGTATTTCTTTTAATTCTATATCTTGGACTACATGTTACTCCTGGGGGTAGCTTCCCAAAGAAAAAGTAGACCAAGACCTCTGTGTTTACAGGTAGGAATCTTGGTTAATTTAGTGCAATGATAGGTTTGCATAAAGACTGCTTATTCTTTAGAGCCAACTTCTTCCACCAAAATTAAGACTGTAGTGTGCTATGGTAGGGGTTGGTTTTAAGGACTACCGAATGTGAACATCTTTCTGTGATATTGCCATTAATATCAGTGCTGTGTTTAATGACCATATAAACTTTCAATGAGTGAGAAGGGGCAATCATATTTTATTCTTTTTGTATATAAAAAACTCTGAAAACCTAACCTTGTTTGGAATGTCCAGATACTATTGGAAATAGTCATAAAAACAAATAAGGATGATTAAACTACAATAGCAATAAGGTCAAGTCACTATGCCATACTTTAGATCTCCAAGGAAATCTGGTATCCCTGCCTCTGTTACAGCATCATTTTTCTGTTATGCTACCTGCTATTTATCAAACGTCCTTCTTTAACAAATGAGAAAAAAGTTCCATGTGGTACAACTGTATTCTAAGTGATCTTCTGTTCCACTACAGTGCTTTCTCATATAAGAAAGCAATTTTTGGTCTGGATTCATGCAAGAAGAACAAAATAGCCTGCCTATTTTCTGTCTTAGCAGGTTTTCCAAAAGTAACCTTGAATTACTCAGGTCAGAGTCCCTAATCTGCCCTTTCTCATTAACAAAGAGCATGTAATAAAAGGGAATGGCAAGAGACTCTGACTTTATGGGGGGAAAAAAAAAAGGGCAATTTTGCTATCAGGTAAAGTTGCTCTTTATAATTGGAGAGATATGACCAAAGAGGAGAATAGGAATTGGGTGAAAGATATTGAAAGGGAAGTCCTTACCCTTGAGGACCTAGTCCATATGGAAAAACCTGATGGTGGGGCATCTTTCAGCAATCGCTATGCAAAAGGAAAAGCCTCAGAGGTTTTCCCATAAAAAGACAGCACAAACCAAAAGCACCCAATAGTTTCATGACTCAGAAACTTTACAGTAAGTTTCACTCAGAAAAGGTGTGTGATAAGGAGCTTCATTAATTGTGGCTCTGGGGACCTTCCAGCTCCTTGTAAGATGGGTACAAAGAGTGACAATGGTGTGAAGCTCCCTTTGTCTAGGGTTGTAAAGACCTTCCAGGTGCCTGTAGGGCCCTGATAGTGTACAGACTGGGGCTGTTTGTTTTTTCTTATCCTTATGTCCATATTTTTTCAGAAACTTGCAACATTCTCCACCTGATTGGCGGAGGAGGGAGAGGACAGGAATCTGATGTGGTCTGGTTCAATATCTGTCCAGGCATACAGGTGTGTTAGAGAGGAGAAGTGGCCACTCCCCATTGCCATGGGCACCAGCCTGTGCCAGCCCAGGCTGTTGCAGCCCTTTTTATATCTATCATGGGCTTCCCATGTCACCCACTCTGCCTGTGGCACAGCCACCACCAGCATCCTACCTGCAGTGATTCAGCCATGACATTGAAAGGGTTGGTGTCTGGAGTTAGTGCTGCATCACTATGACATGACTATTATATTCCACCTTTCAAGAGAGAAGAAAAAATAATCATCATAATAAAACCTGAACAACTGGTTATGCAATGGAGGAAAATTAAGTAGCTGTAGCAGCAATGAAAAGGACAGCAGCTCAGCAAAGGTTGAAAGATAATTAAAAGCAGCAGGTCCTACCTACTGCTCATTTTTAAAGATTTATGGGGTACTTGCTGCTGAGATTTGTGAGTTTGAAGACTGAATGCTGGAATAATGATGCTTGTCAAGTTGACTGAAGGTAATATTTCACTGTTTTCAAATTAAAGGCATTTCCAACACCAAACCTTGCATCCAGGAGTGGTTGACAGTTCTGAGGAGGTTTCATTGTGCAATTTCATTTCTTTTCCAGAAATGAACCAGTGATTTTGCCAGAGACTCTTGTGTCCTACATACTTCAGTTGGACACTACAATGAAATACATGAATTAGTTTCCATCTACTTGGTTCACTGCATGATATTACATTATCTTTAATTGACAGGACAAGAGGCAGTAGGCACAAACTGCAATACAGAAGATTTCATCCAAACATCGGGAAACACTTTTTCACTGTGAGAGTGACTGATCACTGGCACAGGTTGCCCTGAGATGTTTTTGAGTCTCCATCCTCGGAGATATCCAAAAGCTGTCTGGTCATGGTCCTGGACAACCTGCTCTAGGTGAACCTGATTGAGAAGAGGATTGGACCAAATGATTTCCAGAGGTCCCTTCTGACCTCAACTGTTTAATAATTCTGTGATTGTTGATGCATGAAAATAATTTCTTTACCCATACTTAATACCTCCTTAATTATTTTAGTTTGACAAATGTTAAAGTAAAAATGGGAGCAAGGAAAACTGATTTTGTACAGAAGAGAAATGACCTTTAAATAATCAAGTTCAACTGCAAATTATAATAAACTTCCAGCACATCCCTTAAATGCTTCAACTTCTGTGTGTGCCAACTGTACTTACTGTTGACATTCATTGACAGGCAAGCAGGGAAGTGGTTGAAAATTACAGGATCCTGTTGGTTAGAGATAGGGTAGAGGAATATTTAAAACGTGCTCCCAGATGTACCCTCAGAACACAATATCCAACTCAGCTGACGTGCAGAGTATTAGTAGTTGGTCTCTATTGCCTTCCCTGCTGTGTTTAACACTGACCTGAGAGGAGACACTGCCTTGCGATGTCATCCCACCTTCCCCTTTCATAATTTTTTTATGTTCTTTGCTTCTAGGATGCCTTGTCTAATGATGTCCAAACAATTGCTGGGTTTGAAGAAGCTCCAGGTATTTTGCCTGCTGCAAATATATTGGCTGCACTGTACTTTATACATTCTACACTAGACAAGGCAAAAAAATGCATTAAGAAAAACACTTGTTGCTATGGGCTACCATATAATGGTTTCACAGTAGATCCAGAAAGTTCCTGTGATCAGGTGGTGAAGCATGGTGCTTCTCTTCCAGTAGCTGTGATGAACTTTTGATGATCACTGCCTCCTCAACCCATTGTCAGACAAAACATACAATAATCAGACGTTTTATCTCCCAGCAAGCATCACACACTTTCATTTTATGTTTTAGTCAGATTTTGTTTGTTTATTTCTGTCTGGATGGGGTAGGACAACTTTAAAAAAAGCAACCAAAAAATAGAAATGAGAGAGCAAACACCATCCAGTGCATTACCAGCATGCCTTAGTTTCTTCAGTTTTGTTAACTTTATCTGTTGCTGGCATATGCAAACAGTCTCTGGGAATGCGGTTGCTGTTCAGGAAGCAACGGTTGTGTAAAAATAGTCACTGTAGTAATAAAGTAGGGTAGATGTCTTCCAAGGTGGAGAGAAACATGTCTCTGCTACCCAGAGAAACCTATGGTCCTACACAGTTGATTGCTGCAGAGTTGTGCTGATTTGAGAGAATTTTAAAACTTGCTTATCAGTGTACAAAAAAGAGAAATAATCAAGTTTCCAGAAGGGCAAGGGTGGGACAGGATATAAACAAGAACAAAACACAACAAAAACCACAGAAACCTACTGAACAAACTATCAGTCTGTTTATTTTGACTTTAATTGGATTCTCATTTTCCTTCCAATCTATAGATGATTTGGCTCTTGAGATAGTTTGATACGACTGGTATGATTATGTCACCAAAGACTGTGACCTACTTCAAGCCTCCCTCCTTCCACTCTTTTCAGAAACTGGTATTCTTTCAAAAGGAAACGGAAGAGAAATGGTTCTGTCAAGATTTAATGACGCAGAAAACAATAAGAAAAACGTGTTAATGTGATAGTCTTTGTATTTTACACAGGAAATACAAAAAGGCGAAAAGGGATTTAAAAGATCACCTTTAAGTCATCCAAGTCTAAGGTTTCAATAAACAAGTACACTGCACACTGAAAAACAAGCTTTGATTATTTTCCTAGCCCCCAGAGAAGCAGCAGTAAAATCAGGAGGACCATTATAAGATGTGAGTAAGAAGCAGCACCCAAGGAAATGAAAAAATATTAGAATGGTTATTATCTATGCTTACAATAGAAGTATTGCATAGTAGATAAGAACACTGGAAGGATGCTTTTTTCATATCTTACCTTATATCTTTCTGAACAAAACCCCTGTGTAGACAACAGAAGCTTGTTCTAATAACAAAAATGTTGCCTGAAATGAAATTCTTGACATACCAATCATTCTCAGTAGCAAAGCCATTTTTCATATAAAACATATTTTGGAGTAGGTTTTAATGAATGTCTCAAACCAAATCATCTAGCTTATTTTCTCAAGGATGGGAGTATTTAAATAAATTTAATAGAAAATCTACTACAGAGACACCACAAATGCACCCTGACAAATCAGATTATGTATTTTTAAAGGACAAAAGGGTACACACTTTCTTCAAAACTACTTAAACATACCTAATTTTTGGCTGAAATGGATGATGGTTTTGATTAAAATTAATTGCCCTCTGTGAAAACTCCTCCCATTACACCACAATCAAGGTGAACATTTCCAAAATAAACAGGCTTCAGACCAAATACTGTGAAAGGAGAAACTTTTTTCTGCTACAGCTACAGCTTCTCTCTCATACTAAAGCAAGCCTTATAGACTAAGAAAACAGAGTTGAGTAACTCCTCATATAATCTGTTATCTCATTTTTTGAATTAATTTGCTATTATAACTTAGTGGAAAATTTAAAGCAATAATTTAGGAGTGAATTTACTAAGGTCTTCATTTCAGCAGTACTAAAAGTGAATTTGGTGCATGTTCTGTGACATATCCCCAAAGTGTTGCTTTGCAAACATATAGTCTGCTTATCCATGTTGTACTTAAATCAAAATTTATTAAAGTGGACAGCAAGTGTAAAAGATCATATTAAGGATCATGTCTTAAAGGTAAAAAGTCATCAGTAGATGACAATGAATGAGGTCGCACTTCTTTTTCTGAAAGAAAGAAAAGAAAGAAAGAAAGAAAAGAAAGAAAGAATAGAAAGAAAGGAAGAAAGAAAGAAAGAAAAGAAAGAAAGAAAAAAACGACGCCCTAATGAATAAAAAATCTGGTTTGATTCTTACATAGATACACAGAATGCCAGATTATACCTCAGCTAATTCCTAAAACTTCACAAAAAAAGTCAACCTATATATACCAACCACCCCAGAACAATCCTGCTTCATTTTCTCTCAAGGGGTGCTTCACGAAACATTTGAAAACAGGAAAAGGAAAATAGAAAATAGAAGTGAAAGGCTTTTTGGCTTTCCAACTAGCTCAGTGGTTTTCAGAAAGACAGAAGTGAATTCCATTCACCTCATATTAAAAAGTAAATCAAATTTTATATATTTCTTGGGGAAAAAAATCTGATTTTTAGCTTATGAGCTATAGCTTTGTTGTACCTTTGTTTCTCTGTGTATCTCTCAAAAAGAATGCCTTTATGTTGTCTTTCTCGACACTTCAGCATTCCTCGGGAGGGTGAAAAATGAACAAAGGTATAAAGAAAACTGCCCTATAGCTAGAGGCGATAAGGAGGGCACCAGGAGACAGCACTGACAGGCAGAGCAGTGCACACAACAGTGGCTACAGCCTCCTGACTCCGCAGCATTCAGACAGCTGTATTTGGCTCATAAAGGAACATTTAACGTGATCTTTCCCTGTCCTGTGTTCAATAGTAAAAGCACTATTAAGACAAAGTATCAGGCCTTTTAAAGGCAGGAAACCTGGACCAATTACAGTGATCATGCCTGACTAGTAGATCAGGGTAAATAGGAAGGGCAGCTGAAGAAGCAGAGATTTCTGCAGTAGAGCTCCACAGAAAAGTAACCTAGAAATTCTAAGCAATTTAAAAGGGGAAATTGCTTTGTGTCACATTGCACTTATATTTAATGCTGGAAAATAAAACAGGTCTCTGAAACACAACAGTTGGCTGCAGCAGCAAATTCTTTCTGAGCTGAGGAAAAGAGCCAGATGTCTTATAGACAGGCAAGCAGCTGCTCTGCAGACATTTGATTGCTATTTTATATCCAATATCTAGCTCAAATGTGCCACACAGCTATCATTTGTTTCTATCACATAACTCATACTTACAGGTTGGAATATGACTTTTAAGTTATTGTTACAAATTTGTGTTCAAGCCTCCTTCACCTGCCCTGTTTTACATTCCATCTGTCCTCCTAAACCAGAGAACAAAACAATTATGTTTCTCTATTTAATAAAATGTGTAACTCTAGTTCTTATTCATCTTTATCTAAAGGAAAAAAAAAATAGTCAGACCTCCCATGAAAAATGAAATTGTTGTTGTAACTTTTATCATCACTGGAATAAAAACATATTGCTTTTTATTGGGTTTAGCTATTGACAACCTGTCTCAAAATGTAAAAATATCTCAGTGTAGTCTTTTTCCTTAAGCAAGTTAATTCAGTCCCATACACCACGTCTATTTATTAATTATCCTTCTAGTTGGAGAAACACACTGGGGGAAAGTGGAAGATTCAAGCCTGTTCCACAAATCTTTGTGCTGGCCCTAGGTGGCAGTTCATTATATGGACTCCACCGCGGAGTGACCAGCCTGGCAGGTTGCAGACTCTTGGAAGTCAAAACGGTTTTGGTGGGTTTCAAGCACCTGCTGAAATAATAAATAGATTTTCACAGTCATGAAAAATGTATAGATTTCCTCTTTCATACAGTTACTGAATGCTTTTGATTCCCATTCTACAAACAGAACATCAAAATAAAGAAGAAAATGGTATTAAAACATCTACTTCCTTTGGAGATACTGATTTGTAAATGCCTTTTTGATCTACTGACTACACAATTTGACAGTACCTTAAATTTCAGGGTTACATGACATCAATTCATGTTAGCACTTGATCTCGTCTGCCCACCAATCTGTCATCTCTGATTAATTTAACTTCCCAGCCTCTTAAGCAGCATCCAAATGCTTCCAGATTTAATACGATAATTATAAAACAAATATAGAGGAGTAATTTGCCAGAAAATGTATTTCTCATTTCCTTATCAAATATATGATTTTTTCCAAAGACATGACATCAGCTTGAGGACTTGAAATGAATGATTTAATGTGATTTATTAATGCTAAATCCATTTGTAAGGCCTTACTTCCTCAGAACTTAGAAGCCAAATCCATTTCTGTAATAGGCCTTAGCTCTGAGTTTTAAGGTCCAGGGTGGATAAGGTAATACATTATACAGAGACTTGGTCACATAGCAGAAGTGCTTTCTCCCATTACAACACATTATTTCCCCTTCAGAGATAGACTTGTTTAGCTGTGCTGCAATTAAACTATATTTTTGAGAGAAGCAAAAGAAATACAAAATAATTCCAATTTAATTCATAAATACCTCCAAAACTTTCCTGAAAACATTTGCTGTATATTATATTTCACAAACAGAACATACTCCAATCTGGTGTGGTACAGCAACCCTTCAGATATCAACAGGACTGTGAAACCTTATCTCACTTCTGTTACTATGATATATATGGGAAATGACAGTGGCAGCATCCTTCCAAATCTCTTATATTTTTTAAGTGTATCTACCTGGTAAAAGGCTTTGCTAGAGTTTGAAGCAGTCTGCCCTAGTGACAGCTCAGCTGTTACTGGATTGCACTGTGACACTCTCTATTATCAGTTCTCCCACCCTCTCCCTGAAAATAACATTCAGCCGTGATGGTGTTTTGGAGATTGAAATGCCTGGAAATAGTCTTCGAGCCAGAATGTGGTCCCTGAAACTACATAAAGGGCAGGTCTGGATAATGAATATAGCTGTGGAAAGTGAGGGTAAATAACTGCTCAAGGACAAGTCTTAAACAGAAAAAAAAAAGCATTATGAAAAGTTTTAAGTAGCTCTAAAAGTGAAATACTACACTTTTTACAAAATGCTGTGGGCTTTTTAGCAAATCTGAATGCAGTTCTAAAGCCCTCTTTGTAATACACACTAATGATGTTGCTACCCAGTAGGACAATTACAGGATGCTACCACTTGTATGTAGGACTACGCTACTGCATAAATATAGGATGGCATGTTTTCCAATTGATTAACAGATCTAAATTTAAAAAGTTCAGGACTTTAGTAGATCAGAAGCAAAAGGAGATAATGCATAGGTTGCTCATGAGGATACCTGCAGCCTGAGGTGTCACAGGAGCTTACCACCTCCCAACATCAAACTGCAAGGGGCAGCAGGAGGTTGGGTAAAACCAGGGCAGGCAGGGAGGCCAGAGAGCTGTAAATTGATTTCCTTTCCTCCAAAGTTATCACCACAGTGTAGATGGCAAGTGCTTTTCCACAGATGCATGGTTTTACCAACTCACGTTCATCTCATAATTTTTTATGAGGTCCTCTCTCCTTTTCTGAAAAAGCATGCAACAGCTACATGACCAGTCTTGTGCCCGTGCTTGGATAGATGGCTATTGTTGTAAAGGTACATTCTTATTGAATTACATCCTGGTTTGCCTGAGATCTCTTTTCTAAATTATCACAACTATTTTGAGTTTTAATCCTCTACCTGCATTTCCTCCTAACCAGGTATCATTTGCAAGTATAATAAGCCCCCTTACTTTTCCATCAACCAAGTCATTGAAGAAAATATCAACTAATTCTGGAACGAGGACAGATTCCTGAAAAAAACCCCACTCAATGTATTGCTGTAGTTTAATATATTTCCTTTGCAGCCTTTTCATTTAGACCATATGTTCCTAGCTTACTTATGAGAGTTTTCTAGGAGACCATGTCCAGAGACTCACTAAAATCAAGATATGACATCGACTGTTTTTATGGAGCCACATGAAACATTATCCTGTAACAGAATGGTATTATTTTGGCTTGACATGGTTTTTGTTGACCACTCCTTTCTCTTTTTGTGCTATTTTCTAAATGTTCACAACCAGTAGGTTAATTATTTTTTCCACTATTTCTGCAGGAATTGAAATTAACTCTCTCGGTTACAATTTTAACCTCTCTCTCTCTCTCTCTTTTTTTTTTTTTTTTTTTTTTTTGAGATAAGATGATCTACTCTATTCTAGATCTTCAGAATGACATTTTGGACTAGCTGATCACAAAATAGCTCGTTCACTTGCATAACTTCAAGTGTTTTCTTTCTCCTTTTAAGCTCTTGCCATTTTTGTCTTGATACCATCTGCTTGCAACTGACCTTTTGAGTGACACAAAGGACCTAAATCTACTGTCTTTCCAGGCACTGTTTACAAAAGTCCTTCACTCTGCAGAGAAGTGGACCAAGTCTCCTTAGCTTCCTCTACCTGTTGGTGCACTGACATGCTGAGAAGGAAACATCACCTATGCACCACATGGTTTCTCTGCTTTTGACTTTCTCTCTTTGGCCTCATATTTTCATCCATTCATCTTTCTTTAAATTCTTTTCTGTGGTGAGCGATCTACAGCTCCTATCCTTCCTCCGCACTGTCATAACTTGCAATTTTGCATAGTTTTCTTTTGCATAGTTTTGCATAAACTTGCATTTAACATAGTTCCTTTAAAGATCTGCCTACTGTGCTTAACTCTCTCTCAGAATTGTCTCCCACAGGATCTCACTTACCAGTTCTCTGAATTTCTATAATCTGCTCTGCTGAAACACATTGCGGCTCTTCCTGTTTGTCATGAATTCTGCTGCTTCATGATCACTCATGAAGTGCCCGAGTTTCTTTTAACTATTACTTTTTCCTTTAGGCTCTACCAAATTAGGAGAATCATATTTATTAAATGCCATCTCTCTTTGCATTCTCCAAATTCTATATAGAAAATTTCCACAAGAACTTTTTAAAAATTAGCCAGAATGCCTGAGGGCAGCTATATTCCTTCCCCAATGTGGAGATTTTTGAAATCAAAGTATGCTGATGGCACTGAGTACTGGGGTTTGGATAATTTTGCTTAAAAAAGAGTCATCATATGATTTTCTTGACAGGGGGCTGCCTATTGACTCCCATCAGAATGTCAGCACTTTACCTCCTTTAAATTGTTCTCAGAAATTATGAGACAGTCTATGACCCTTTTCATTCTTAACCTCAGAGCATGTGATGCCTGCATGTACAATAACACATAAGGCAACATCTACATCTTTGTCTATCTGTCCTGAACAAATTCTACTGTTTATATTATTGTTCCTGCTAGATGAATCATCCCATCAGGTCTTTATTAGGTCTATTAAGTCATAACTTTGAAATGTATTCATACTGCTACTTCCTCTTGCTTTTTCTCCATGAAACTGGTGTTCAGACGTTCCAGGGACAGAAAAATGAACCTAATGACAGAAAACAGACTGAAACTCCTAGAGAAGAGCAGATATGTGGCTCTAAGAGACACACATCTGGTTCTAAGAGACTTACAGAAGAGCAAGAATGTCTGGTGGGACTCCCTTTTATTCAGCATATATGGAAGAAACCACCATTCAGGCTCCTGGACAGTCTCCACCCATTCAGTCTAGGCTGCAGCACCTGAAGCAGAACCTGTTACAATCAACTCCACCAACAGATTCAATCCTTATGCCTAGTTTTGATGTGTGGTCAGGTTTTCAATGATGACCCAAAGCCCTATGTTAAATCCTTCCCCACTTGAGAATGATGATGTAATATTTTCTGTCAAGAACAGTGAGAAAAATCTTTTGGAGATAAAAATTATAAAATTAACCAAATCCCTGAAAGTGTTGAATCATCCAGTAACCTGAAAAGATCTCTGGTATTAATTTACAATGAATCGCAGAATAACAGATAAATCTCAAAGATTCAAGGAGCATTAATATTGCACAAAGAAGATTAACAAGATTACAACAATACCTACAGCTTAGCAGTTTGCAACTGGTATAAGAATAATAATTGAAAAGAAGCATGATTAAAAAATTGATAGAACTACAGCACTGACTGTTAGATGTCTCACATATGTACATGTATGAACATTAATAACAAGGTCACTCTTAAATGAAGTGAGGGTTATACTGGATCAATCCTAGGTTCGCAACATGTTCACTGTGAGCAGAAGCTGACCAAACATTTGTTTTTATTTACTGGCATAATCTAATGTGAGCTCAGAGTCATTCCAGTGTCATCAAGAGAATGAGGAGATTCAGCAGCATAAAACCACACTGAGACTGAAATCAAATCTGGACTGTGCAAATCAGACTTGCAGATCAGTATAACAATTGGAGCATTAATGTGTCACATGATGATCCTTAACGCTGAGGGAAAGGGAGGTTATTGGCTTGACAAACAGCACGTGACTCAAGGTGACTGAGAGATTTCATTTCCCTTCAGGGATTTTTGGAGAGGAATCCCTCTGCAAAGCTCAGTCTATAACAGTTCAGAAAGGAATCACCTTCTATTCTGCAATACTGGAATGTCACCAATCCATGTACCAAAAGAACTGCTTGTTATATCTGTTCCCAAATTATGAGTTTGCTTGCATGTTAGGAGTAACATTATTTTAAATAATGTACATGAGAAACTGTTACTGATTACTTTCTCTTAGAAGTAAATTTTAGAATTCTTTTCATTCGTAAAGAAATAAAGATGTGTACATAGCAAAGCCTGCATTGGGCCTTCCACTGACAGTTTTTCAAATTCTTTAGTGTTTGGGAAAGCAAATAAATTCTGTGCAGTTTTTGACAGTATCGAGCTTAAAATAATAAATTTTTTTTAAAAATCTGTAATTTTGTGAAGTTGATAGTAGTTCAATATTTATACCTGGCGAAACTCAAAGATAGTATTTTATAAACTGGTGATTTTTCATACCTGGAAATTGCTACTAACAAATCTTACTGTATCTTTCTAAACTATCTATTGGAAACAACCCAAAACCTAGCATACTGGATTGAATTATTTATTTTAGAGATAACTTTGAAATATAAATATTGTTAAAATAACCTCATTTTATTCACTAGATACTAGCAATTACATTAAAAATATAATAAGAAGAAAGAAATCAGATCTTCTAGAAATTAACTGTATCTTTCCACACTCAAAACATTTGAAATATCTGATCAGTTATAAAAGGTTTCTGGTGAAGCCAATTTTCAGAGTATACTGTGACTGCTTGCTCCAATTTATAAGTTAAGATGCATCACCTTCCTTGCACTCTCTTACTTGTGTTGGACAGCTGGTGAGCAGACCAAACATACCAAACAGGTATGTGCTGCTAAACTATCTCCCAGGAATTTGCCCTCCGCTTGTGGAGGTAGCCTTACTCTTTGGATGTCTCCGAATGCAATTTTGCTGGATAGTTCTGTTGAAAAGGTACCAAAAATATGGTAGCTTCCGTCTAAAGCAAAACAGAACACAGTGCTTTGTTGTCCTAGCAGACCTAGCCACAGCTTTATGTGTTTTTGTGATATATATATATATATTCAGTATATGTATCTTTTAATTTAGCATGTCTTCAATACCCTGCTCACACACATACAATTCACACAGGCAGAAGAATACAAATCAATATTAAAAAGATGACCACTTCATGAAACAGCACCTGTCAGGTTTTTATATGCAAATAAAATCAACATTTTGCAGGCAGTTCTATGACAGAAATAAAAGTATGTAGGGTTTTGCACAACCCAACAGATGCTATGCCAATTTGAGTTGTGTTGTCCTTCTTAATAGATGAAGCTCAGCAATACAAAGAACTTTGTTCAATAAACAACTCATAGCACATGTTTATGAGGAGGTGTACTGGGAGATTTATTTCTATCCATCAATCATATTTGGAATTGATATAGATAACAGAACAGGCTCTTTTTTGAAAGCTATATGAAATTCATTGATGATCATCATTTTTGTATACTAGAACCATTAAGATACTCAGCACAGGAAGACATATGAACTTTTCTTATAAGGCAGTAATTCAATGAAAGCAATAGAAAGAGAATTTATATCTTGGGCACTGCAAAGAAGTCTGAATGACTGTCTTCCAGATACAACATTTCTCTGGGTAACTAAACACATCAGTCTGGATTTCATTCTGGCATAAGGCACAAACCCCCACTTCAATGTCATGATGAGTTTAAGATTTGGTCTGTTGCAGAAGTTCATGCCACTCTCAGATTTAATTTTGACCAGCAAACATTTAAATGTATAAATTCTTAAATAAACTAATATAATCTTCAAGTGGTCTTTTTTTTTTAGAAAAATTAATTAAATGAAATGTTAATTAATTAAAGGAACTGTTTCACCACTAGAGATATATTTCTTATTCTGTGACAACAGAAGGCATTTGGCTTTCACAAAATGTCTGCTTCTGAACTCTGCTCTTTTAACAACATTGTAATGAAGTTCAGTAGCACTTTAAATACAAACTAACATTGGCTACTGTAAAAATAAATTGTTTAACATTTCTTAGATTTGCTCTCAAGCATTCCATGCAGAATATTCATTATTTATGAGAAAGTCTGGTCAAATTCTTTAGGAACATCATATGAGCAGACCATCACCTGTGACTCTCTCCTGCTAAACTCTATGAATATTTGTTGGAGTGTAGATATCAAGATTCCATTTATAGATTTGTCTTTCCACAGACTTTATGATAATTTAGAGTAACATACAGTAATATTATAATAAGGATATAAAATAAAACTTGAAAAGACAACCTTTAAAACAAAAGACACATTTGAAACTTGCCACAACCTTGGACAAACCTTTTTTCACCCTTAAGGTGTCATGATCATTTGATGTCCGTGAAGTACAGTAGGTTTTGAAAAATGCTCTGATGCAGCACTATCCTGTTGATAGGTTGTATGTGGGTTGATGATTCACAGATATTTGTTTATTACCTTGCTTTTAGAAGATATTTGCCAATTATATACCATAAATCTCAGCAGATATTCAGTAGGAGACAAGAAAGAAAATGTAGCAGTCATCTGTCACTTTAAATGTCATTAACAATTTACAAAATCAATCCCTCTCATTAAAAAGGAAAATATGTCTGAACACTTGGAGTTTACCTGCTTTTCTAAGGTCTCATGGACATCATTTAAGGTTTGAACCCTGTTTTTTTCAAACCTTAAAATTATGCCTAATCCTCTATACCTCCATGTGGAAGTGATTTATCCAGCCCAAACCTAAATATTTCTACTGCCTCAGATGCCCTCTTTGTTGTCTGTATTTCTACTGTTTCCAGGCATCTGCTCCACTGTAGTCTTTGACTGAGTCTGTACCAATATACAAACAGGACCAGGGGATCTGTCTACATGTTGGCATGTAGTTGTTCACACCATTAATTTGTTAGAACGCTCTATGGCTTTGCCCCAGCCCAGCTGGCATTTCTCCTAGGTATGATCTTAGGTTTATAGTGAGCAGGTGACCATATCCTGCAGTACCGATGCTGCCTCTTTGTTTTGGGATGTAAGAGAATTCAGTCCTGTGGCCTCAGTGCCAGGTAGCCTCAGGGACAGACAGCACTCCTTGACCTGCTTTATTTACTACGAGAAACATCACCACGTTTTCAGGCAATTCTTGCACTTCTACAAAGCTGTCAAAGTTCATCCCTTCCAGGAATTATTGGAAGGGTATGTAAACTGCATTCCATCCTTGAAACAGCACATCCCTCACCCAAACCAACTTCTTTCTGGGAAGACTGGTTAAGAAAGAGTTGCAAATTAATAACGTAACTACTAAAAAGGGTTACTCCTTTATGTTAACTCCTAACTTGTGCTTTTGAAAGCTTTCCCTATTATCAGTAGGCTACAAATGACTTCCAAAATGTTCCCCACAAACCTAACGTCTCTAGAGGGACTACCACTTTGTACCTGGCTACCTAGCTTAAGGTGTTTGCTATCTGAAGCACTGATTTCCTGAAGGTATGTATTTAACACACTCTCCACTGTTCAAAGGCAGAACTTGTGGTATGAATTGTACCTCAGTGCACCAAACTAGTTAGTGCCTCTAAATACTAAACCATTAGGCCCTTAGATATGGCACTGGTGCATGCTGCTTCTTTGTTTCGACAATGTATCAGACTGTCAGAAACTATTTGATAAAATATTCTAGTCCTGTGGGGTCCTTGCACAGTTACAAGAGACCTACCTCACTTCTATCTTTGTTATGAAAAATCATTTTAAAATGAGCAGAAAAAAAATGCCTAATGTACTACTGGAGTACTCATAAAAAAACTGCAATCTCCAGTTTAAGCAAAGAGAACTAACAAACTCCAACCTACTCAGGGTGATAAAATGTGCCAAAACTACTGAGCCCAGAAGAGGATGTAATTTACATAAAACAGAGGCGTAGAAATAATTTTCCAAGTTATAACCTGGACTGTCAAACTTCTGCAATGTACAGACCAGGGAGTCATAATTTCAAGAAGTGATTTTAAGATGCTGTAGTTACACTTCATTTCTAATATAATCCTATTTCTTTGTTCATTTCCTGCATGACATTTACCACACATGAAGTCATTGTGGGATGTATAGTTATAATTATGTATCTACTCGTGAATTACATGCAGTTAGACTCACAGAACTGTTTACTCAAAAGAAGTGACTGTTTTATACAGGATGATTTTAAGCATTATTCACAGAATTGTTATTTTTAAGGGACAGTGAATCTGATAACTATTACCTAGCTTCTTGATTAATTGTTTTAAAGAAATCTTGTGTCTTGCTCATACCAAGCCCAGTACTGAAATTCCTGTCATCTTCAGCCTCTGCATGAAATACCAGCCTGTACTTTGTAAATAATTTTCAAGCAGATGAAGAAATAGATACAACTTAATGCCAGAGACTTTCATTATATGATTAACAGTAAATGTGCTTCTTTGTGAAATGCACTGATGCCAATTATCCATACACAACATACTATCCAAATTCTACTGACAGTATCTGTACCTGGAATCCTCAAGGCATCTTTCAATTGCTACTTTTTCATTCTATTTTCTAGAAGGATATATAATTTACCTGTGTCATAAATACTGTGTACACTGATGTATCCTATTTTCTGGCAATGACTAAATGCTTCATTGGAATTTTCTTTACTCACTGTTTAGAGCTCCATTTGCTTCATTTGCTGCCAACATAGCTCTTAACTAACCTCTATCACACCCTTTTCCCCATAAATAAGGATTTTTCTGCAGACTGTCCTGCTCTACTGCTCTCTCAGCCCACAGATAATCTTCCTACAGAACAGTTCAATTACACCTCAAGCTGTAGCTTAACAAGCAATTCTTTAAGCAGCAGTTTCATTTAAGCAGCTATTGTTCCTTCCTTCACTTGTTCCTACTCCAGCTTTTTGTGCAGCCACACAGTGAAACAGTTCAGCAAATGCATTCACATTTTCGCATGCTCTTTGCAACCCTGCCCGGACCCCAGTGTGACTCACTGTGCAGCCTCCCAACAGTTAAGCCAGTGTAAATTGAAAGCATGTGAACAAGAGCTAGAGACCAAGGACCAAGCTTTTGTAAAAGCTAGCTCTTCTACCAAAAAGAAATGCCTATGGAAAAGCACCCTTCACTACTCATGCTCACATTTCAAATGCTATCACATTACAGAATCACAGAATATTCTGAGTTGGAAGGGACCTACAAGGGTCATTTTGTCCAACTCCTGGCCTGTGCTGGACAGCTCCAAGAGTCAGACCATGTGCCTGAGAGCATTGTCCAAACCCTTCTTAAACTCTGTCAGGCTTCGTGCTTTGACCACTTCCCTGAGGAGCCTGTTCCAGTACCCAACCACCCTCTGGGTGAAGAACCTTTCTGTAGTATCCAACCTAAGCCTCCCCTGATGCAACTTGGGTCCTGTCACTGGGCACCACAGAGAAGAGATCAGTGCCTGCCCCTCCTCTTCCTCTCACAAGGAACTTGTAGACTGCAATGAAGTCTCCCCTCAGTCTCCTCTTCTCCAGGCTGACCAGACCAAGTGACCTCAGCTGCTCCTCTTATGGCTTCCCCTCATGGCCCTCCATGTTGGAATACTTTAGTATTATTAGGGAATTTCCCTCGACAGAAATAATACAAAATAGGTTTTAATTCATTCTATAGCAGAAGAGAAACTCACAGGGAATTAATTTTTTTCCAAACTATTTGGAAATCCTTGACTGGAAAAACAACTCATGTTATCAAGTTATGATGGTGGCAAACTCCTTGAGGTGATGCCTGAGTTGCTACTTTGCATGAGACTGCATTAAAGTAATGGAAAACAGAGATGATCTGTGATGGGGACAGGAACTTTTTCCATCTTTGTCAGCAGTCTAATTTGCTTAATTAATGTCATCTTCTTTCACAACGAGACTGTTGCTCTGTAGGCATGCACACTGGCAGCTAGAGCTCAAGTTGGCCCTTGCTGGAGCCCATGATCGTGTCACTCAGGCTGATAAACCTATTTTGCTGGAGAAGTGAAGAGTTGTCACTCCTCAAGTAAGATGCCCTTAAACTTGAGACAACAAGAAGAAATGCATGTGCATATGCACACAGCTTCTCTGAGGCAGACTTTACCACTGATCTCAATAGACCCCTCTGAGGTCTGAGTGGCAAGACTGCATATCTCTGAGTTTTGTGAGAAAATCATGGCAGTGAGGGAAGAGGAAGCTGGGGTGTATGTTGGAGGTGCTGTGATATGACACTGATCCACCCCGGAGGTCTTGTCAGACACCGCTGAGAGCAAAACTGGTGGTAGGTATTAAGGCACTAGTTTGTTTTTTCTGCTTGTCAGGAAGCTTTTAGTGTTTAAGACCATAAAAAGCCAAAAGCCAAGACAAGGATGCATTAGGGGTTCAGTACCTCATGAGGTATGGAGCCAAATTTTCTTCTTCCCAATCTCTGTAAATAAATCTGATAAGCTAAGTAACTGCCTACTGTTGTTGTCAGTGCCTGAAAACAGATTTTCAGGAAACTACATTGCACAATCCTTTTCATAAACTGATCAAACTCCAATCTAAAATGGATTAGTTTTTTTGCCCAGCTTCTCAAAGTGAAAGGTTGTTCCTGCATCACAATACTCTGATAATTAGGAATGTCCATTGAACTTCCCACTTAAATCTATTCATGACTCTTTTAAACATATATATGTTCTAGTCCGAAAATGTCCTTAAGTAGCTCTTTTCCTTCCCTAGTGTCTTTCTCAGTGTATTTATGGGAAAAAAGCACATCCTTTCAGTCTTTCTTTTCCTTGGTTGCATAATTCAAGCTCTTCTACTATTACCACTTTTCCTTAAGCTCCCTATTTACCCAAGCGTCATAATAACCTGTCTCTATACTGTCGTGGTCTGAGTTCACCTTTCCTAAACACTGGCAACTACAGTTGTACAGATCTTGAAGAGGCAGACACATCAGGGTTTTGACAAGTTAGGCATGATCTGCCAGTCTGGCTCTAACCCAGCAACTTAAAACAGTCACAAAGACAGTCTCTGTGGGAGAGCAGTAACCAACAGAGTATGAAATGTCTCCCTTATTTCCCCCCATCTGTTTATAAAGTAAATATCACCCTTCTGAATACTCTGAAAGAATTCCAGAAGTCTGGCACCCAATCTTTTTTTCCACAAGAGCTTTGCAAGGATTGGACCTGCCTCCACTACACATACTCTTGATCCTCCCGCTGACAATATAAATTATACTTCTTTACTAGAGTGCTTGTTCCAGATCAGCTCTTGAAGACTCAAACAATACAATGTAGGCAAATCTACCAGCCCCTTGCTCTAGGTTGGAATTCAATGAATTTTAAATTTAGCAACAGTTTGGACAAAAAAAAAATTTGAAAGGAAATTAAAGCCTGTAGAATTCTTATCACTTTTTCTTGTCTGTTATTCCCTTACTCTTATCTGAACTCAGCCCCTTTATGCAGCAGCAAAAGTCTGGGATATGATTTTTCTGTAGGTGCTTTGACTGCTTGCCAGAGCTCTAAGCAGAATAAAAGCATCTTCCAAGTCCGGTATTTGGACAGCCTTGCTGAGACTCAGCAGTACAAGCTTTCCACTCCAGTCTTGCTGAAACTGCAGAGTGAGCAGATACATCTCTTTGCAAGAAAAGAAACTAACATTTACATAGAGTAATGAGGTGATCACAATTATAACTACCTAATTTCCAGTACAAGGATCAATTTGTTGGTAGGAGAGCACAGGCGAAAAAGTGTTCCAAGAGCAGTTTCAAGCCCAGGAGTATCAGAATATAGCCATAACTTTTTTACTAAACAAATGATTCCCTCATTTTGAGGGCATGACTAAGAGAGCCTCAAATTTGGTCTTTATGTTTCAAAATAAAGCTGTCATCACAAATATAAACTGTGAAATTTATTAATTTCTTTTCTCTGAATTCCAAAGGTGCTAGTCAACATGATAAAGCAAGTTAGTTTAGATAGGTGTGCTACGTAAATGCTTATTTTTCTTTCCCTTTTTATTTGATAACTAGTTTCTTATTTTTTATTGGAATAAATACATCAGATAACATTTCAAATTGTTAAAAAGGAAATTAAAATTATATTAAACCCCCCCACAAACTAGAAGCAAAACCTGTCCATCAAATACTCAACAATTAAATCTATCCAGAAACAACAATTTGAAAGGAAAATCTATAAAGTGGACATGGTTTCAGATTTTGGTCTAAAGTCAATTTCTAAACTCAGTGGAGCAATTTTATAGGAAAATCAAATTCAGCTGAAATAAATACTGAGTACTGTCAGTACCCTTTAGTTTAGAAATAGCTCCAGTTACTGGTTTTGGGTTTAGATCTATGTTTTACTCTTTTTTTTATTTTTTTATATTTTTATTCAGATGTAACTAATTTTCCATGACTTATTTATCTTCATTCTTATGTATAATCAGTTATAAAACCCATATTGATAAATGATGAAAAAGCAATTTCAATTGCAACAGCAGTCAACATCCAAGTTCTACCTGTACCACTGGAGTGCAGCTAAAAATCAGCCTGAGATTGTTTCAGTTTACAGCTTGAATAGGAAATTAATCTGAAGCTTACAGGAGTTACATGTCAAACCTTCAGAATCTTTAGGAAGCAATGGGAAAAGTCAGTAGTCCCTTTTACTACAGGAGACCTTTGGAAACACTAATTTTAAAAGATCCCTTTTCTAATACTACAGTACAAGCTCCATTTGTTAACATACCTTCTTTGCTGACAATAAAAACAAGGCTGGGGAGTGACTCCAAATTACTGATTGTCCAGAAGGCTTGTTCTCCTGCATCATGGCAGTTTTGATCTAGGCTGACTAGCAATCTCTGAGCAATGCTAGGCATAGTTTGGGGGACACAAGGCACCAAGAACTATTTACAGTAGGCACCAAGAGCTGCAGTGGGTTTCAGTGGGTGCAGTGGGTAAGTTTGGAAGGGACCACTGGAGGTCATCTAGTCCAACCTCCTTGCCTCTAGGGTCCCCTAGAGCATGTTACTCAGTATTGTGTCAAGACAGCTTCTGAATATCTCCAGAGAAGGAGACACCACAACTTCTCCGGGCAACCTGTTCCAGTGCTCAGTCACCCACAGAGTACAGATGTTCTTCTTCATGTTCGGGTGGAAGTTCCTCTGCATTAGTATCTGCCCGTTGCCTCTTGTCCTATTGTCCACCCTACACAGTCCTCCAGCTCTACTCCAGGAAGCTTATCACCACCAAAGATCCATGCTGTCTTCAGTCATGACCTGGATGTAATACATTAACCAACATTCCTACAAAGAACTGCAACAAAATCCTAGCATCACTTCAGTGAAAAATAAAATAAAATAAAATAAAACAAAATAACTCCCTTCACAACTGAGAAAGTCAGATCATACATTGTAGGCCTGGAAGGGCCCAAGAAGAGGCCTAGAGACAAATGTGACACCTTTGGCCTATATAATTTGGCATCAGGGCCAGAGAACATTGATGATGAGTTCGTTAAGCAGAGGTCAAAAGGACTTCCACATGATAAAGTATACAAATAAATCTCAGAAAGCTAGGAAGAATATCAGGGAATTTATGAGGGTAAGGGCACAATGAATATCATATTCTATGTAAAAAAAAACATTTTCATGCTGGAAGAAGGCAGCTTCTAGTCTCAGAGAAGTGAATCAGGGATCATCTGATGATGATCATTCATTAATTGTAATACTCAAGGATGAACATGGAGCATCCTTGTTAAAAAAATTCTTCCTCCACACACATTAGTGTCTGTAGTTTCTTTGAATATGATCCTTTTTGTGGAAATTTCAGAAAGGTTAAAAGAAAGGTCACGAGAGGTGTAGAAAGAAGCATCAATGTAAGGGCATATTCCCAAATTAGCCCAAACAGATACATTCTCTCTTAACTGAGAGTCACAGTGCCATAGGTGTTCAATAGTTCCAGTGGTCTCAGCCTCCTCCTGCTCAAACACTCCATCATTTTACCAACACATTACTGACTTGCTCCAGTATGTTTACGTTTCTC
This sequence comes from Neopelma chrysocephalum, assembly GCF_003984885.1. Taxonomy (NCBI): domain Eukaryota; kingdom Metazoa; phylum Chordata; class Aves; order Passeriformes; family Pipridae; genus Neopelma; species Neopelma chrysocephalum. The sequence goes on from NW_020897692.1 coordinate 10,566,843, forward strand.
TTTCACTTGAGAGCCCAGAACTGGACTCAGCATGACAGATGTGTTTTACCAATGCTTAGTAGAGGAAAAAGATCACCTTCCTCACCTGATGGCAATGCTTCCCTCGTCATGCAGCCCAAGAGGCTGTTGGCTTTTGCTGCAAGGGCACTTTGCTCACTCATAATCAGCTGATTACCAAGAAGGTCCCCTAATTTTTTTCTACACAACTTTGCCAGATTTTAAACAAGATGAGAAAAGGATAGTTTGGCAGGTGAATTAAGAATCGCAGAATATTTGCATGTATCTCTCTAGCTTAACCTTAAAATGATAAACCTGCCACTGAATCAAATGCTAGAGCAAATAAGACACTGCCTTCTGTCTACTTTCAGCAAGTCTCTAATGTGGCCTTGTAATGCACCATTATGCAAATATGTGACATAGTTTGGGATCTAATCAGAAAGGCACTTTTCCTTGAACGAGCAAAAACAATTGCACACCAGTTGTTCCTATTCCATTAATAATATTTCCAAAAATATTACTCCATGAATTATAGTCTTATTCCATGAATAATATTAATGATAATAGCTAGAAACCTATGAACCAGATAGAAAGGATCTTGGTGTATTTTCAGAAATCACATTTTTTTCTATTTCTAATAGATGTTAAACTTAAATAATTCTCCAGATAAATATGGAGATCTTGAAAAATATTCTTCCATTCCACAATCAAAATAGTTTAAAAAAACCCCATACAACATTGAGTTTTGCAACACATTGAAGAGAAACTTTTCTCTTTGTTTTACTCCAAGTCCTTTAGAATTGCAATAAAAATAAATCATAAAGTCATAGATTGGTTTAGGTTGGAAGGGACCTTGAAGATCATTTAGTTCCAACTCCCCTGCCATGGGTAGGAACACCTTCCACTAAACCAGGTTGCTCAAAGTCCCATCCAACCTGGCCTTGAACACTTCCAGGGATGGGACATCTACAACTTCTCTGGGCAAACTGTTCCTATGCCTCACCACCCTCACAGTAAAGAATCTACTCTCTTTCCATTTAAAGTCTTGTTCAGTTATGATAATTTTTTGCAAGAAGCTTTGATACATTGCAAAGGCTTCAGAAAAATCACTCTGTGAACCTTCAGTAAGTCAATATTTAACACAGAGTGGCTGGTAGTGATGCTGTTGTTAGGGGGTTGTAATTTTCATGATTATAATATGAAAATTTAGAGAAGAATATTTAGGGAAATAAATTAAATTGTTATGGAAAGAAATCAACCTAGTATAATGTTGCTTGAAATATGCAAGTGTTTGTATGTATTTTAATTTTAAATGCACTTCAGGATGTTAACTTGAAGAAGCTAAAGAGGGTTTTGATTTCAAAAAGAAGCAGCAGCAGCAGCACCCATCTTCCTGCAGGCTGTAGGCTGATTAGACTGCTGGCTAGATATCCCTAAAACCATGTAGTCATCCGAAATGCAAGTCCACTTGGCAGAAACAGTGGGAGCCACAACTATTCTTACAGCACCATGAGCACTGAGGGCCAAGTAAGCTGGCAAATCTGACCAGAGATCCTTAAAAGAAGACACAGCAACTGACATTTTAAAAGAGACATGATAAGCAAGTCCTACAGGTATATGGAAAAGAACATGATAAAACATTCATTTGGACAGCAAATTGCTCTCAAGTCATACCAACTGATTCTGGAAAATGAACTAGCCGGCGAGAAATTCATGTTTTGGACATGGAATATTGCTTTAATTACTAATAAAATTAATATTGTTCCAGACTTACATTTGCTATGTGTCATCTGCATTTATAACACAACTGATTATTTTTCTCTGACTTGTTTTAAATTTTTTTGCAGTATTACTCTGCCCTGTGCTAGCAGAATGCCTCTGTAGACTAAGCACTGCCACAGTCTAAATAGTAAATGCTAGTTATAGTAAATGAAACGTGACAAGCTGGTGTGGTAATTGTATTGTACAAGCAAAACCACCATTCCAGGGTAGCTTGTATATATTCACACAGTCTTTGGGGATCTGATGTTTTGCAGATGAAATTTTTTTCTCTCTAGGAACAGAATTTTTTTTGTTGTTTACCCCATTTCATTGATATTGCAGGTCTCACTGGTAACTCAGTAACATCATACGGTGCAAGAATAGAGTGGTCAAACTAGCATCAGAATAAAAATGGAAAGAAAATAAGTCTGTAATAGGGAGCATATAGAAAGATTTGTGCTTACAGAGACATTTTAAATTCTCAGCTTCCCTTGTTAGGAAAGTTCTGTAAGGCATTTACTGGGAGGTGGGGCAAACAAGAAAGCAAAAAAACCCAAACCTAATTGTTCATTATATACTGATGAAGATGAAAATTACTAATATTTCATTCAAATAGCCCATTATCAGAAAATAAAAAAAGTAGAGTTAACAGTTGTGTTTTGTTTCATTTTTTTTCAAACTAATTAAACAAATCCACCAGCACCAGAATTGCAATTGCAATGAACTTTGTACCTTCATATGAAAAGCAACACTTGTAAAGCATCTATCAATTTTGAAGCCTTTTACATCGCATATAAAGAGGAGACACTATTTTAAGTCTCATAAATAAGTGTTAAACCAATGACTGCCAAAAATAGGAAAGGAATGGCTCCCACAGATTTGTTCCTATGCCCTTCACTCAACTCCTCTTAGTGGCTAGACACTGGGATGGATGAACCATATGGCAATTCTCAGATATTTCGATGTTCACAGGACAAAGAAAACACTGCTGAGTGCACAAATTTGTTCATTTCCTTCACCTCTCTTAATTCTCAGGCATGTCATCCAAAATGACACTTCCACCTTTTACCTTTACACGTCTTCTCCCAGTGCTATGAAAAGAAATGTGATCCCTTTCGCTCATTTTCTTCTTTTTCTACTGCATGGTCCATAACAGCCATTTTGAGGAAGTACTTGAGTTGGAAGAATTTACATAATAAATAAACATGCTTTATCCATTAGGTTCATGTTATGGATAGTATCTTAGCTTTGCTTTAAAACATGAAAAGGTTATTTCTCGATACAACATCCTCAGTGTGCTTCCTCATATGCTAATATACCATCAGATTTTTAAAAGCGTACTCTTTTCCACAGCTAAGTCAGTTGTTCGTGATGACTAAAATAGCTTGATTGGACTCTATGACAAATAATAAAAAGTTTCTTAGGTCTCAAGTAACAACACAAATATATGTTATTAATGCTCATTAAAATAAGACAGTTGAAATTTCATTGGCAAAATAGATTAATCATCCTCAGAATAGTTACTTATTACATATAAAAAGAGAGGTGAAATACCTTTTCTGCTGAAGTCATTGAAAAAATAGGAAAAATTTCCATGGACCCTTACAGACTTGATAACAGGCTGGATTTTCCCCAAGAGATTTCTACAAAACTATGTACTGGTAAGATATGAAATTACATGGGATGAGATTCAGAACCTGGATAAAGCAGAAGGTTAATCAAACAAAGTTTTATCCTACATTTAATTATTTGGAAGAATCCAAGTTTTTCAAATGGGTGTAATTTTTACAAATTATCTTGAGTCGCATTTCTGTTTAAATCTGCTACACAGAATTGTTAGGATTTGAAGCTAAGAACTTAACTGTGCCTTCAGCAGAGGCTATGTGCTTTGTTTCAGCTTACACACTCAAACAGAAGACAACTAGCCCCTCCAATTGGATTTTAAGAGACCTTAAGCAATTTAAAGCTCCTAGGAGAAGTTGTACTGACAGTCTCTGAGCAACGGCATCCCTCAGTTGAGGCAAAGCATGGTCAGGAATAATGCCAACTCCTGCTAGCTGCCTACCTGCATAGCATTTCTCCACTCCTAGGGAACACCAGGTTTTATTTCTATTATGGGGAAAAATCTTTGCAAGATTTACTCAAAGGCGACAGCTAGAGTATTGCCAGAAGATTAGAAGAAGAGAGAGCTTCAAAAGATAGACTAAGCAGAAAGAATTGCCTTTATCCCTGGGATGTGCCCATCCATACTCAGCTAAGTTGTTGTCAAGACTTAACTTGGTTTCATTGCCTTAAAATGGTCCCCAAAGGGAGGTCCTATTCAAACACATTTTGAAGAATAAAAGCCTTACTTTGAGAATAATGCCACCTACACAGGCTTGAAATAAAGGGGCTAATGCCTGTTGGGGGCTTGGAAATTTTTTTAACACCTTTACTTTGTGTAAGAAAAGTCAGAATTCTTTTTTCAGAATCCTTCTTAAATATTTACCAGGAAAGGAAAATAACAAATAGCGATGTCAGTGATGCTATTGGTGAATTTTTCAAGAGACAAGTGAGTGGGTTGTGATGTTAATTGCCTGATGCAAAGAGTTTGTTCATTTATTTGCTATGACGGATGTCCACACTATGTCTTTTGGAGAAAGATGTAAGCCTCAAGGAAAGCACACATCAAAAAATCTCAGAAGTGAGAAAAAATAAGTTTTCCAAATGTTTTATCATATTAATCAAAAATATATAAAGAAAAATTTGAAATAACCATCAGAAAAAAATAAAAGGATCTTTATTAGTGATAATCTTTTCATTTTTAGATATACAGGACATAAAGGTTATAAAATCTGCCATGTCAGTAAGGGAAACAAAATAAATATTTGCACACCAGGAAACATAAATATTTTGAACACTAAATTAAGCTCATAAATTTTGGTCCTTGCTAGTCCAATTCCCAACTGTCAACAGAAGTATATTTCAGTGCATTCAAACCTTACAAAGAAAAAAATTTAAGAAAATGTTTTGTGACATTCTGATCCATAAGAAGCACTCACTATTGCCAAATGCAGTGAAAACCACATTGAAACATTAATCTAAGACCATATCATGTTTCAACTTTATTTTAACCCCATTCTAAGCTTTTGGTCTAAGCTACTTTTTTTCCTACTTCCTAGCCTTGATAAATGCCTCCCTGAAAATTCCCCTTGCAGTTCCTAAGTGTGCTGGAATTTGATTAACTGTCTTCATAACAGACCATGGAGTGCTGTGTTTTAGATTTGTGACCAGATCACCAGGGGTTTAGCTGTTGTAGGCTGAGGGTGCACAGGTGTTTGGGAGGGGACTCATCCAGGACGGATGACCCAAATTGACGAAAGAGATGTTCCATCCCATATAGCATCATGCTCAGCATTACAGCCCAGGGATGTAGCCATCGCCTGAGACTGAGGAGCATCAGTCTGCTGCTGAGAGCTGGTGAGTGATTGCCTTTGTATCACTCGCTTTTGTTTCCTTTTTTTTTTTCCCTTCACTTATCAAACTTTGTTTATCTTAACCCATGAGTTTTCCACACTTTGGCCCTGCGATTCCCTCCCCCATCCCGCTGTGGGGGAGTGAGTGAGCAACTGGGTGGAAGCTTACCTGCTAGCTGGGGTCAACCCACCACACTATTTTTGTCTCTAGTGATGATGATAGGCATTTAACAGAGCTGTCTATGGCTTCTCAGGAAAGCACAGAAAGTTGAATTTGGTTGACCTAAAACAAAGCTCTGATACTTCTGCTCCTGGCACAGGAAAAGCTGAGGAAACCAGAGGGAATGTGAGAGCCCTGAGAAATCCATCTTGCTGGTCCTGTCCTTTCCAGACCCTTGGCAGGGAGGTAGACACAGCAACTGCTGGTGCTGTTGGAAGAGTGTGCTCCCATCCTGTGTTCCCACCCTCCTCCAAGGACAGCCTATTTTGCACATTCCATGCATTTGCAGAGGTAGTAGCAGCAGCCAGCCTGGCATTCCAGGGTTCAGAAATGGGAGAAGTAGGCAGCAGTGCCTGTGCTACAGTGATGCCCCAACAACCTGTTCTCCTGGGGAGAAGCACGTTTTGCCCGGGCTCGTAACCAACATTGAACTTCAGAATGCTTTTAGTAGATAATTTAATCTTCCACTGCCTTCAAGGTGCCATTGACTAGAGAATAAGAATAATGCATCCTAGCCCTCTTGTGTAAAAACTGTGACAGAGATGAAACCACTGCTTCTTGCCATTTAGGGATTCCCCTCTTCAGAGAACACACTCTATTATGAAAAATGATTAAAAAGCATCTAATCTTCAAAACCACATGAGTTTCTCTTGACATGTAACTAACAGTCAGGTAATTTCATGAGCTCTTAAGGTCTGGAAATTGGTTTGTATTTTGCATTGGAACAATACACTACCTTTTGGTTTCAAAAACAGTACCCTACCAAAACCACCTTTTTTAGATCAATACTAGGTTTTCATTTCAGATCTCTATTCCTATCTGCTATCAGAAGTTACTAGAGTGCCTTGGATCTCATAAACCTATTGTAAAAACTTCCTCAAAATCAATACCTCATTGCAAAAATGCCTTTCCAGACAGTCCTATATTCTTCTGGATATTCTTAAAGAGATAGAAAAAGGTTTCTTGTATTTGAACTGAGAGCTGAACATTTCAGTACTGGTAAAACACTTTAATGGATTTATTCTGATACTTACCTGATGTTCTAGTGAAATTCTGTTTGGAGTGCTAAGTTTTTTTACTTATTCCTGAACATAGAATGTCACCAAATTGGTAAGGCAAAAGACAAAAAAACAGGACAAAAATCCCTAAAAATGAGAAATAGGGTTGGAAAATTTCACAGTGGTCTGAAAAGCCAGAGGAGAAGAATGAGACCAAAACCATCCAGGTGGCTGCATTTAAAACAAACAACAGCTCACAATTCAGATTGACTGATATGCAATGAGAAGAACTAAAATACAGATAAAGTAAGTCAGACAACAACTTTCCAGTGCAATTTTAGCTGTAACGAGCATGTGATTGCAAAAGTCAGCAATTGATAAATTAGTTCTTGAGACAGCCAAAAAGACTCAGAAAGACTTAAGGAATTCAAAGTCAGACTTATTAATGAAACTTTTGGAGAAAGAAAGATAATGATGTTCAGCAATGTGGTTATATTCCTGGTTTTTGTGGTGGCAGACTTTGACCAGGCATACCTATATACAGTAACAGAGAGGAACATTTCTTGTAATTTTTTATATCACCACCTACATATGATGCTCCGTATATTTATAACAAGATCCTCAAGCCCTTGCTGTTCTCTTTTTCATCCTCCCACTTCTTTTATTCAAGTAATAGGAGAGAGAGGCTAAAAGATAAATGAAAAAGATCACAAGTGCTTCAAAAATGCAAGAATTTAAAAGTACCTCCTGTGAATTTTGTAAATGTGACTGGCAGGCTATTCACCAATTAAACCTGGAATTCTAATAACAAACTGCTGATGTAGAAGCTGCTGACAGAGATGACCATAAATTCCCAATAGAAATTCACTTTCCCCACACCTCAGAGCACAGGGGCTGATTGATACAGACACCTTCAGAGTGAGAAGTGCTTATATGTAGCAGTAAACCTGCATTATATGGGAAAACTGTGGTTTAAGCATGTTTTAAAATGGCTTTTTTGTGGTTTCTGCTAACTCAGGTTCTTCTTCCCAAGATCCTCCCTGGCCAGTTCTTATCTCTGTTTCAGGAATGTCCTGAGAAGATATCAAGAAATCTTCTCATTGGACCTTGTTAACCCCTTCCTTATTTGGTTGTTCCCTGCCTGATTGGTGTTTTGTAAGACCCCTTACCTTACATGGTCCCTTTTGACCCTCCCAAGAGCTTTATAAACCCCTAACCACAATAAACTCGCCCTCTCGCCTCCTCTCCATGTGTGGGTGCTGTCTCTCCGGAGCCATGGGACCACGTGGGTGGGGGGAGGGGTGAGCACCTAACCCCTCCATGCGTCCAGGACCCTGAAGAAACCCCTGGAGCTGGAGTAACCCCTTCCCTATCCACCTCAAGCCTTCGGAAATGGAACCCCACAATGGGAGGAATGCACCCAGACTTATAGGATCATAGAATTACAGAATGGCTTGGGTTGGAAGAGACATTAAAGATCATCTAGTTCCAGCACCCCTACCATGGGCAGGAATACATTCCACTAGACCAGGTTGCTCAAAGCCTCATTCAACCTGCTTTGTTCACTTTTGGGCAGATGTCGTCACTGGTTGTGTCTGCTTGGCTGGGTGGTGCTGGGTGTCCAAGCATCCCATTCCCCAGGAATGTGCCCTCAGCCATCACCAGCCAACACGAGATGTAGGTCATTCCCTGAGCTGTGTAAAGAAGCAAGCCCAAGCAATGCAGAGATGGGGAGGTGAGCTGCAATGCTCTGGGGAGCACGGGAGAGTGTATTTACTCTGTGACATAGAAACTCTTCACTGCACTCTTTGTGTGCACACCACCAGTGACTCACCTCCTCCTTTCCATTCCTCAACCATGCCAACAGAGGGGAATACAGAAACCTGGTGGAGTGGATTGAAGGAACACAAGAGAATTTGTGTTGAAAAGCAGGAGCTTCAGCTACTCATCATTTCAAGGCTGTCAGCCTTTCACCAGTCAGAGCATATGGTCGAATGAATGGTCCTTGCCCTCCCCAGATTTGATGCATCTCTTGTTGTTTTTTCTGTTTGTTTGTTTGTTTTGGGTTTTTTTGGTTTGTTTTTTTGGTTTGTTTTGGATTTTGTTGGTTTGATTTGGTTTTTTTTGTTGTTGTTTCTTTGGTTTTTGTTTTGTTTTGGTTTTTTTGTTTGTTTGTTTGTTTCATTTAGTTCCTTTTTTTTTTTAATCTGCCCCTCTTTCCTCCTTTATTTTTGGCATGGCAGATTGTATGGCTTAACCTTTGATGCTCTTGTCATATTCTTCCTCCATGCATTTGAGTGATAGAAGTGATAGAATGGATTGGCGGCCAACTGAGGACTACCCAACACAGAGATGTAGTTTCATTTTGCTGAAAATTGTTTGCAATCGTTTTGTGATGCATAAAGTCTAAATCAAGCAAGGTGAGCACTTCCACTCTTCTTGTATCCTCATAGAGGTGAAATTGGTTAAAAAATAGCATTTTGAACATTTTAACATTAGGGAAAATTAGGTGAGGCACTTCACCTATGTCCTAAAGCATTGCATGTCTTCTGAAACACGCACCTCCGGCATCTTTACTGACTTACTCCCACCTCCTCAGCATCTCTAGATCCCTGTGTTCATTACGTTCAGTACAAGGAAAGCTTATTTGCCTGAGCCAGTGGTGCAAATGCTACTCCTGAAGCTGCTCTATACCTGGGGCTGGCACCAGGCCACCAACAGCTGTAACACTGAGAATTGCAACCTATAAATTTCAATCTGAAACTTTGCCCCTGGTCTCTTTGGATAATAATTCACCTCCTCTGAAAATTTATTTCCTTCCTGAAGATGCCAGGGAACCTCTGACTCTAAACTGATGTATTTTCACAAAATGTTTTAGGCTTGAAGGCACTATGTTTTATGAGGTAAAACAGTTTTGCTGAAAAAATTATGGTCCATGCAGAACAATGCTGTATTCTTTCCTTCCAATTGCCTCATTCCGTAGGAAAAAAATAGAAACCAGTTGGAAAGAACTGGATGTCTTTTTGTGAGAAAACCACTTGGGATCTTCTTATGAGCAGGAAGAGTAAGCGTGAGATTAAAGAAACTGTGCTGCCTTTCTCACCTCCTCTGTAATACACAAGACTGGATTCACGTTTCCACCTACTCGTGCAATTTAGCACTGATGTAGTTTACAGACTTCCATTTTGTAAATTCTCTTTATTTTAAAAGCCCTGTGCTCTTGTACACTTATGGGAAGTGAGTCTGGACAAGTTTCAAGCAGAGTGAAAGTAGGGTTAACAAAAATATCATTAAAATTGTCATCAAAATCAAAAGCCTTATTCTGTTTGCAGGTCAGCAGTCACACTACTTTCCTATTCTTTCAAAGACCAATTTGTATCATTTTTTTCTCCCTGAGTTATGGAATTAATGTAGTTGCACATTTGGAACTTTTCATGAGCTATTTGGGCAGGTCTTCCTTCACGCTTGGGACATCTGCTTAAGCTGTTTAAATTTAGAAATAGAACATTCTACAGGAATAACTTTGGGTTACTTAAATAGTATTTATTAGGAGCAGAACGTCAGGCAAGTTTTCTCTCATCGACACGAATAGCATTAGAGAATTATTCTAAAATTTCAAGATGCATGTTGAGTCTTGTTCATTTCAGTCAATTAACTCGGGTCCCTGTTAACACTACTTCCACTTGACAATTTACTGCAGCTTTGGGACTACAGCAAAGGCTATACCTATCTTTTATTTTTAAATTATTTGAATTAATTAGTCTTCTGGGGTTGTTATACAGCCACACTCCAAGAAATTCTCCAGTTGGTCAAATGGACAATACATCTGATTTCCAGAACATCTAAAATATTTCAGATTAGTTACGCAAGTATTTAGCTAGTTATCTGAAATGTAAAAACTCAAAACACTGACGTGCTATACACAAAGAGGAGAGAGAATAAAAAAAGCATCCGAAAATATTAGATGCCTATTGTTCATATGCAAATGCACTATAGATATGAAGATTATTATGAATAGTACTATTCATTCTTATTATCCCCACTAAGTATAGCATTTTTATTTCCTTAACTTTCTTTAGAATAAATGTGAGGAAAAACTTTAATGAATTCTCCTTAGAAGTCAGTTTTGGTGGTAGCTACTGTTAAAAAAACCTAGCAGGGCTTTTTCTTTCTCCAACATAAAGACAACAAATTAAATGACTTTTAGGAAAAAAGTAAACTTGGATGCTTGAACACTTTATGGACAAATTTGCTAACTGAAATGGAAACTAATTTGCCAAAATATTTTTAACATACTTTCTGAGATACAGAAAATAAAAATCTACATTTTGGGCTTGAAAGCAGAACATTTTTAAAATGCCTAAATAAATGGCATTTTCAAGACATATGATTGGATTATAAAGGCAAAAGTGCTAGCACACTGCAATATTTCATATCCCTGCTGAAGTATTTTTAACCTAATTGCAGTCTTACTTTTTCTGACAGATCTTATGCTTTTTCAATGATTAAAAAAAGAGGCGGGAATAGAAAGGGATAGGGAGATACCTGCACAATTTTGATTTGGTGGCTAACCAGAGGTAAGAGGAAACCTTCCTCTCTGTCTTAAGTTTGTTGTTATATCTCTACATAAGTCTTGTAGATAATCACATATGGCACTATTCTGCAAGATGGCAGGTGCTCTGTGTGAGATGCTCTGTTTTCTGAATGCTGAGTGGGAGTTGAGAAGTAGTTTGGACTGTGTTACACTATGATGAGAAACTGAGCAAGAATTGTTTATTTTCATGTTTACAGTTCTGGCTTAGTTGAAAAGGAAAAAAAAATGAAAATAGACAGGAAGGACTAGTTAAACTCAAATTTCTGCAATTATTTGACCCCTTTTGGAGGTGACAATCAGTGTATCCCTCAAAACTGATTCAGAGTGCTTAAAAACAGGTGCAATGGAGATACCTAGCCTTTTTTCAGAAATCCCTTTCTAGGTGGGTCTTATGGAACATCCAAAAAATTTAATACGAAAAGTTCAGAACATTTTGTCCCACTGAAAAGATAAAGTGCTTCAAGGACAACTCGCTCCAGCAAGAAACAGAGGAAGAAAAAAACCCCAAACTGCTGGCTAGGAAACATTCCCTCTCTGTACTTTCCTAGTCTTTGATATCAAAGCAAGAATTTCAATTTGAATAAGATGAAAACATGTTCTTGACATTCTGGTATGCCTGGCAAGAATGGGCCCCAACTCAGAGATAACGGTCCAGGAGCCTGACTGACTAAACTTCATGATGCTGAAGCAGGGAGCAGGTGCCAGCAGGTTGGAAAGCTTCATGGGAGAATAATGCTTTCTTGTTCAGTCACCAAGAGGGAAATTATTGCTAACAAGATAACAGTTGTTGTTCTATTTAAATTATCCTGGTAAAATCATCTTTTCTGACACCTATTCCCTATACTACATCTAAACAACACATGAGCAGGCAACGTGCCATCCAATAAGCTAAGCAAGACAGTTGTAAGTGCAGGCAGCTTGCAGATGATTCATTTTTGTGATTAGTGGTAATGAGCAGTGATCTTTCTAGAAATGCAGTGATTTTTGTTGACCTTGTTTCATGGGCATTAGTGTAAGCCTAAAAATAAAAACCCTTATTCAAAGCTATGGCACTATGACTGGTGAAAATCTTACATGGGATTTTATGGTCACTTTAACACACAGTCTGCTATAGCTTAGACTCTGACATGAAATGGAGGATTTCAGATAAGATCTGACTTACTGGGAAAGTTGATGTGAAAGTGGCAACTTCCACATACTTTGGATGATAAGACTATATGACAGCTTGAATCCCACAGTTGGTCTTAAATAAAACAGAGTTGTAACCCATTCATGCTCTATTAAGACAAGCAGCATTGCTGGCCACGCTCTCTTTCCCGCTTTTACTCTAAAGGTGCTTGGAAAGAGACAGTGGCCATCTTTTGTACAGGTACAAGGAAAAGGCATGGGATAAAACGGACATGCCTCTTTGTGCACCTGTGCAAGCCCAATTATCATCTGCCTAATAAAGTGTCCATCTGGTTTTGATTACTCTCAAGCCTCTGACTCAAAAATCCCTAAAAAGCATTTTCCTGATTTTAGCAATTCCCAGATCTTTATTGGCTTCATATTGCCTTTACCATGACAATGATGAGAAGAAAAATGCCCACTAAAAACAAGAAACTATTTATTTACCTGAAACTCTTGTTTCCTGAAAGTAAACTTCCTATCAGGCTTTTAAATGTGCAGGTTTTAGTAACATTTTTTTATTCTTTAAGACAATGACAATTCTTACTAATTTCTCCATCCATTTATTGCCTAATTATTGCAGTTGTGTACTGTGATACAACAGACTTCTTTTAGAAGCTCACCTTGAAAAATAAATTTAACATTCCCCCACCCTGCACAACTTACACCAAAAGCCCTACCAAAAGAAAAGAATCTGCAGTAACTAGCAAGTACACAGGCAAAGATATAATACTCAGAACATGAACAATTCACAATAAATAATTCTTTCAGTAGTCAATACATGAATAGAAGGGCTCTCTGAACCTGGAATACAGAATAATAGGTCACTGTTTAAGAGACCCAGCTAAAATATTCCTAAATTATGTGAAATTCTAAAGCATTTTATCACATCCTTTTTGATCTTGATTTTGCCACGAATCCAGATTTAATGGCAAATCTGTTCTTTAACCTAAACCAGTAACTTACAAAGGAGTTCTGAATCAATCAAAATTAAATTCTAATATTCTTTTAAATCATATGTGATGAAGAGTTTACCTTTTTAGCTTTGATGATAGGGTTGTATGGACTCTATATAAATGGTTTTAATTGAAATTTGGAACATAGGAGCAAGACTGGGGTATAATTTTTGCACTGCATGGGGGCATTCAAAGTTTTAACATCTGTTCAAGTTACAGTGGTTATGAAAAACATTGGGCCTCTGGTATTACCTGGAAATTCATGTATACTCAGAGGGGAATTCCCTCTGTTTTCTCTCTTTTGTTTCCAACTTATTAAAAAATTGAGAACCAGGGATAAAAATCTCCATACCTATTGGAAAACAAAAATGTGAATAACAGAAGCTGGCAAGCTTAGTTTTTTGGGTGCCATGCTAATTTAAGCAGGCATTATAAGGGTGCAGATACTGCAAGTTCTCATGTTTGAGTAATGCAAATTTCACAAGAACTCCCACAGAAGTCAGAAGCTATACAAGAAAATTTGTCAGCAGAACTTGTTGAGAATATCCAGCAAACCTCATGGAGCCAGGAGGCCCAATCACAATACAACAAATATTTGAATCAGTATGAATGAGGAACATGTCACCTCTTCACTATCATAAAATGTTGTAAACCTTTTCACTTAATTTGAAAAGGCAAAAAGAATTCATACATGCTTCAGCTGAATTGATGTCTTGTTCAAAAATATGTGTTGCTCAGAGCAAATTGGTGTTCATAGGAAATATGAGGTGTGTATTTTTTTAAAGAATTGTTGGCACGGTACGCAAAATTGGAGTCAGGCAAACAAGGAAGAAGGGCAGAAAGAACAAGCTCCTCTTAGGAAGGCAGAGCCAGGGTGAATAAAACGCTTAAGATACCTGCTAGAGAGCACAGGAGCTGACTGAAGCTAAGGGCTGGCGTCAGGGTACACTCATGAGTATGTAGGTTTTGTAACATTCTAGTGCACTACTATTGAAAACTCTGTTTAAAGAAAGAAATGCAAGTGAATTGAGACAAACAACAAGGGTATGTTTATGCATGAAACAAATGTTTGAATCTGCTTCACTAGGATGACCCTGCTCTGGAGAAACAGGTTATTTGAGAAGAAAGAAATGATGCCAAATATAACTTACTTCTGTAACATGTGATTTTTGTGGACTGCTTCTATCACCAAACTGGATCAAAAACTAAGAATCACTAAAGCAGTTGCAGACTATCAGCAAGCCAGTGGCAAACCAAGCAGTACACAGTGTCAGCAGGAGCTGGTCCACCACAGCCATAAGTAGCTGAGCATAAGAATTCCTGTGGGACCTCTGCAGAGAAACTGATGCTAGGTTTTTGTAGCTCTGGATGCAGACTACGCTAAGGGGGCAACAACTCAGCAGCTGGACTCCTCTGACTATACAGCTAAATAAAATAGGCTGTGGGAGAAGCACTGTCATTCATCCCTACTGCTTAATTGAGTGCACACTATCTCCTTAGTGTTGGCTGACACTTGGAAACATAGCTTGGACTAAGCAACTAACACACTCCAAGGCAATCCCTGGGTTCTGTTTAAGAGCCAATGTGTGCTACCCACCATTGCAAGTGCTGTATAGACAAAACAGATTTGCATCCCTCCACAGTCCTCCAGTGTAATCCAAATACCTCCAGTTTCATGCTATGATAAAAAATCACCACAAAACAGTTTGATGGGCTGCATGTAGCTCCAGCATTATTTCAGAGACTTCTAACTGAAACAGTGCATCATAGGGTCATAGTGCCACAGGAGCATCATACAGAGGCAATTCAGAGACTCAGGGCATCTGCTGTGGAGTGTGGATGCAGTCAGTCTATGCCATTTTGTTGAAGGCCATCTCTGCCACTGCTTTACTTAACTTTATAAACGTAGCCTTTGAAAGATGAAGGGTTATAGTGAACTCTTTTTGGTAGCTACTCACAGGATGGGAAAGGACCATGCTGTACCTGCTGCTGAGGTGGTCTAGAAGGTGGATGCTCTTTGCTCTCTGTTACCTGACAGCTCCACAAAAGAATGGGTTACTCTCTTCCACAACTCTGTCAAAGCTCTATTAATTTAAAACCATTTGTTTAACACATTACTTGGGACTGAAAAAGGCTTTTTCACTACTGAGACTCACTCAATTTTCTGTGGCGACCCTTAAGCCAGAGAACCCTAAAGATTGACTGCAGGCTTCATTGCTGTCATATTCCTGGCAGATATCATACAGAGGTCATCAGCTGACCCTTGGAGAATATATTTAGCACATATATTAGACCAGCATACCTTAAGAGGATCTGAAAAACACTGTATCCATTTGCACTATAAAGATGAAAGAAACAATAAAGGTAATCTTTAAATTTATGATGTGTTAGGAATAGTCTCCACAAGCTCTTAATTTCATTTCAGATGCAGTGTTTTAGCATGGAATCAAAGAAAAAATTAATGGCAATGAGCCAATCAATACCCTTCTTCTCCACCTCCCCAAAAAAGAAAAGAGTATTTGGGGAGTTATTTTTCTTATGCTACAAAATTGTGATCCCAAATTTCTAATATCCTACAGCTACACCAGGCCATCGCAGGAAGAGACAAGAAACATGAGGAGACAGATATTTTTCCTGGTTCCACTGTCTGAGGACTTCAAGTTTGTCAGTACAGACTATTTCATAGGCAAGAAAGATATACACTTGCCAGAGTCCACCTGTTAACCTTTCCCACCACAGCACTTCAGGGTCCAACTGTGGAGCTGTGCAAGCATAAAGGAGTGGATGGTCCCTCCTCTACACACTGTAGCGTTGTGAAATGAGGCTGGAGCACATGGGGACTCAGACACTGCACTGCAGCTTGATATGAAGTAGTTTGCATGATACAAGCAGTTACCTGCATGTAGATGGATGGGATTTAAAAATGTAGTTAACATTTGTGACATCTCAGTTTTCAGATGCCTAAATTGAAATGTTTTTTAAGGGTCCCATTTCAGAAAATGGAGATCATCATCTTCCTGACTATGGATTCCACCGAAGGTTCTCAAAATACTGATACTAGGCTGTTTCATAGGGTGTATCTCCCATAAGAATACAGACAGAGAAACATTTGATTCTTGGATTATAGTGCTCTTTAAGAATTTAGAAAATAATGTAGCCTGATTTAAAATAAAAGTTTAGCTCCATCACAATTATTTCCCATTTAAAAAATCCCCAACATATTTAATGGAAAATTCGTATAACAAACTGATATTTGCTTGTATTCATTGATGATTAATAATCTATTATTAAATGCATAAAATGAATATGAGAAAACAGCTGGCAGAATTTTCTTCTTTATATAATGGTCTTAGTGCACATGAAATTGAACTAGCGTAAAGTAATGTCCAGGATGTTTGACATTAAACCATGACATGAGCTTTACCAGTGTTGGGTCTAAAAGTTACCTGATTCTCAAAAATGTCACAGATGAGCCATAGATATTAAGTAACCCCACCAGAAATGTCAGTGCTGTTACTGCTTTTACTTATGTATTTCATTGCTGTTGACATACTATCTTGAAATTCCAAGAAGAGCTTTTGGGTACTCTGCTTACAGGATAGAATCATATGATTGTTTAGGTTGGAAAAGACTTGTAAGATCATCAAGACCAACCATTAACCCAGCACTAACAAGTCCACCACCAAGCATGTCCCCATGTGCAACATCCACATGTCTTTTAAATACCTCCAGTGATGGTGACTCAAACACTTCCCTGGGCAACCTGTTCCAAAGCTTGAAAACCCTTTCTATGAAGAAATCTTTCCTAATTTCCAATCTAAACCACCCCGGCACAACTTAAGGCTTGTCCTATCACTTGCTATTTCGGAGAAGACACATCCACCTCACTACACCCTCTTTTCAGGTAGTTGTAGAGAGTGATAAGGTGCTCCCTGAACCTCCTTTTCTCCAGGCTATACAACTCCAGCTCCCTCAGCTACTCCTCATAAGGCTTGTGCTCCAGTCCCTTCACCGGTTTCATTGACTTCTCTGGACATTCTCCGGCATGTAAATGTCCT
Source organism: Neopelma chrysocephalum (assembly GCF_003984885.1). Lineage (NCBI taxonomy): Eukaryota > Metazoa > Chordata > Aves > Passeriformes > Pipridae > Neopelma > Neopelma chrysocephalum. The sequence continues at coordinate 10,584,049 of NW_020897692.1, forward strand.
TCTTGTAGTGAGGGGCCCAGAACTGGCCACAGGACTTGAGGTGTAACCAGTGGCTGAGTACAGATGGAGAATCACTTATCAAGTCCTGCTGGCCTCATTATTTCTGATACATGCCAGGATGCCATTGGCCTTCTTGGCTACGTGGGCACACTGCTGGTTTGTATTCAGCCAGCTGTTGACCAGCCCCTCTAGGTTCTTTTTCACTGAGCAGCTTTCAAGCCACTCTTCCCCCAGCCTGTAGCACTGCATGGGGTTTTTGTGACCCAAGTGCAGGACTCTGCACTTGGCCTTGTTGAAGCTCATACCATTGGCCTTAGCCCATCAATCCAGCCAGTCCAGATCCCTCTGCAAAGTGTTCCTACTCTCCAACAGGTCAACAGTCCTGCCCAACTTGGTGCCGTCTGTGAACTTACTGCAGGTGCACTCGATCCCCTCATTCAGGTCGTTTATAAAGATATTAAACAGGACTGAGCCCTGAGAAACCCCACTAGTGAGCAGCCTTCAGCTGGATGTAAATCCATTCGCCACCTCTCTCTGGGCCCAGCCATCCAGCCATTTTTTTACCCAGTGAACAGTGCACTCATCCAAGCTATGAGTTCCTCCAGCAGAATACTCTGGTAAATGGTGTCAAAGACTTCACAAATGCATCTATAGCCTTTCCCTCATCCACTAAGCAGGTTACTTTGTCATAGAAGGGGACCAGGTTAGTCAGGTAGGACCTGTCTTTCATAAACCCCCAGTTGCCCTGTATGCCATGTAATGACACCCCATGTGCTACATGACCTTCCCTGGCACTGAGGTCAGACTGACAGTTCTGTAGTTCCCTGGATCCTGCTTCCAGCCCTTCTTGTGGATGGACCATATCTGCTAACTTTCAGTCATCCGGGACCTCCCTGGATAACCAGGACTACTGGTAAATGATTGAAAGTGGCTTGTTGAGCTCCTCTGCCAGCTCCCTTTTAGTACCCATGTGTCATGGTTTTGGAATGGTATTCCCCAGTTTAGTACTCCCACTGAAAAAAACCAACATTAGTCACTTCCCTACCCCTCTCTCTGGTAGGAAACAAAAGGCAGAGATCATGGGTTGAGATAAGAACAATTTACTGGAAATAGCAATGAGATAAGAAAACAAATAGTAATAGCAATAATGATAGTAACAAGTGTACAAAGAGAGGGTGATTTACATTCAAAAATGCTCAATGAGACAATGGAGGGTTGACAGGTTCCCTACCCCACCCCACTTTGTTTGACTTGAAGCCACGTCCTTCTTCCCAGAAGAAAGACTCCCTTACTTCCACCCTCTGGTGATGATGTGAGTGGTACAGAATAGCAACCTAGACCAGTCCACACAGCTTCAGTGTCCGCCCCCTCATGGCTACTGTGAAAAAATTAACTCTGTCCTGGCTGAAACCAGGACACCTTGGGTGGTTCCCATCCAGCCCCATAGACATGGTGTAGGAGGTTGCTGACCATTTCACCTTGGATTATGGAGACTTCATTCTGCTCCTTATCTTTGTCTTCCAGCTCGGGGGGGCTGGGTACCTGGAGAACGATTGGTCTTGCTGTTAGAGAGTCAGGCAAAGAAGGCACTAAGTACTTCAGCTGTTTCTTCATCCTTTGTCACTATGTTCTCCCACCGTCCCCCGGCATCTAATAAAGGATGGAGATTTTCCTTAGCCCTCCTTTCACTGATGGTGTATTTATAGAAATATTTTCATAGTCTTTTACAGCAGATTAAATTCTAGTTGGGCTTTGGATCTTCTAATTTTCTCTTTACCTCAGAACACCCTTGTAGTCCTCCTCAGTTGCTGCCCCTTATTCCAAATGTCATAAACTCTCTTTTTCTCTGACTTCCAGCCAAAGTTTTCTGTTCAGCTGGCCAGTCTTCCCCACTGGCTCATCTTTTGGTACATGGGGACAGCCTCCCTGTGCCTTTAATGTTTTGCTCTTGAAGAATGTCCAGTCTTCCTGGCCTCCTTTGCCCTTCAGGACTGTGTCCCAAGGGAGTCTGTCAATTTGGCTCCTAAAAAGGCCAAAATCTGCCCTCTGGAATTCCAAGGTGGCAGTTCTGCTGACCTTCCTCTTTACTTCTTCAAGAACCAAAAACTGTATCTTTGTGATCACTGTGCCCAGGATGACCTCTGACCATCACATCACCTACCTCACTTAGAATAACCTTGCTAGCACACCATCCCTCAAACATTGGTATACTGCCCCTAGGCTTATCTCTAGTGGGTCTGGTTTTCTCCCTTTCCCCCTTCAAATCTAGTTTAAAGCTCTTTCAATGAGCCTTGATGACTCCTGTGCAAAGATCCTTTTCCCCCTTTGAGGCATGTGTACCTCTATCTGTTGCCAGTAGCCCTGGTATCCTGTAAACTGACCCAGGGTCAAAAAACCCCGAAATTCTGCCAAGTGACACCAGGCTCGAAGCCAGGTAATGATCCTTTTTCTCCTCCTGTTTCTTCCCTCATAATTCCCTGCAACTTGAAGGATAGAGGAAACCACTGCTTGTGTTCCTGATCCCTTAACCACATCCTGCTGCTAACACTTGGGTGTCAGCAAGTTCCCCCTGGAGTGGTCTTGGATAGCTGCATCAGTCATGGTGGGTGCAGAGCTTAGAGAGGCCATGGCTTTCTGTTGGGTGGATGCCGTTGCTCCCTGGTCAAGCTGGCAAGGCTTCAGCATCTTTCCTGCATGCCCTTTCATGCAAACTGTTGCTGGAACTGCCACACCATGCCCTTGCTGATGCATCATGCACTATTGGCAGCACTCTTGTCATCAGTGCTACCTAAGAGCTTCTTTTATACGTAATGGAGGCTTGGATCCCATTGCTCCTTGCCCTGGACAGGTCTCATCAGCCGCTGTCACATGAGTTGCAGGGTCTTGGTGGTAGCACATATATTTCAGTTTAGGCATGGATTGGCACATGTTATTTGACTAACGTGTGTTTTCTCACAGTGATAGTTTGGACTAATTACACTGTAGCTGTTTTAAGCTGCAGTTAAAATAATATCTAAACCTTTGATGTCTACTTCTTCCCCTCCTGAGGGAGGCAAGAGAAATGTATTACAGAGAGCAGCAGTTACATTTCTTTATTTCGAAGAAAAATTATGTATCCTTTGAAACACAAGAAAAATGAGAAGAGAGTCTTTCAAGACTCTGCTTTGTTCTCCTTCCATGATCTCTTTCGTGGTTTACAAAGGAGGTGACAACGTGCCATAGCATGAGAGTAGCAATGAAAAAGATGAAGAACTTTCTTTGGGTTTGTTGCTGTACAGTCTGTGGGCAGAGCATCACAATCAAGGCTCCTGTCTCACATTGCCTGCAGCAACATTCAACTCTATAGGTATGTACAAGTGAAGAAATATCTCCCAGATAAAGAAGAGAAGGTGGTAGTGATTGATGTCTTTCTTAACTCATGTGCTTCCCACTGAGAAAATAAGTGTTTCTTCTCATCACATAATTTTTTTTTTCTCTTCTTCTTCGAACTATTAAGAAAAAACTAGAGATGGAGATAAGCTGAAAGAATCAATCTGAATAATGATTTGGAGTAGAGATATAAAGAACAAGTTACAAACACAGAATTAAACATTTTTGAGTTACAGTGGCAATATTTTTGAATTATTTTTGTCCATCAGCTGAATCCATGCCTTTGTTCACCTAGCTTGCCCCAGTTCTAGGTAGAAATGGGACTTCAAAAACTGTGCATGTGTTAACATAGTTTACCCATTAATGAGTCAGTTCAAGATCACTCACACTCAATGATTATGGCAATTTAGCTCTCATTTTACCAAGGTGCTATTGAAACCTGAATGCACTTTTATGTGTGCCAACACTCACATGCTCTGGAAGGATACTAACTTGTTGACCTGTTCATCTTGAGATAGGTTATGGTTTATATTTAGATCCTGAAACTAGCTGAGTCTCAGGAATCCATGAGATCCTTTCTACCAGAAACAGCCTTTCTCACCTCATCTGAAATCTTGGAAGTGGCCTTATTTAGGAAGTATTAGGTCAGTAAGCCTCAACTCTTTGCTGGGAGATAACAGAATTAAAGCTAAGACAATTTGTTTCAGACTCTGTAGCTCTTGCAGCAGTGTGGCAACAGCATCTTCTATCTACCTCAACTCTTTGCTGGGAGATAACAGAATTAAAGCTAAGACAATTTGTTTCAGACTCTGTAGCTCTTGCAGCAGTGTGGCAACAGCATCTTCTATCTAGGCTGCTTTGGGGACCCCACTAATAGATCAGCATAGGAGGGAAGGTGTACCTCTCCTCGTACTGCAGATAGGGAAGTGGGTCTTTGTTGCACAAGGGGAAATACAGGTCCTTGATGTATGCACTGCTGCTGTCATTTTCACAGTAGCAGAGATATGAGTTTCAAACCCTGAGCAGTCTAACCAGCAACAATAACAGTGTGATTACTGTTACAAGCCATTATACATTTCTTCAATCTCTTTTTTTATTTTTTATATAAGAAATAGTTCAGGTAATTGTTAAATCTTTGCCAAAACCACGTACTTAATCTTAGACAATTCAATGTAGGAAATATGCATACTAAAGTGGTAATATCCACATGCTTTTAATCATGAAGTAATTGTGATGAGATGTCAACAGGCAGTGTCAAAACCAGAAATGTCTCTCTCAAGATTACAGGTCCTTATCAAGGAACACAAAGTAAGTGTTTTGCATTACTAGTGCTACAATTTAAATGGCCTGGGATGAAAATAGTCCTGTAGGTGCAATAAAGATCTCTATGTACCCTGTACAAATTATTATAGCTGCAAATAGATGGTGAGGCAAATGGAGAAGAATTATTCCTTTAATAGTATGTCCTTGGTCCCCTATGATTTAGGAAACATAATTGTTCTGCGTGGTCTGGAAGATAAACATAGAAGTATTAATGTATAATTCTCATTTAATTATTCTGTTTTTCTTGTATTACTGTAATTCGACACTTATTTTATTCCTAAAACTAATAACTTATTACAGGTAGGGAATTCAATATCTGTTCTTTTTGCCCTGAAAACTATATTTTAACAAAAGAAAGATCAGCATAAGCCTGAACTTTTCTGCAGAAATACAAAAGAAAGAAAAAAAAGGAAAAGAGAATAGGAGAGTGTTTTAGTGTAGTCTCAAAATTAAATTTTGCATTCTATCTCTGTTAACTATCATTTTTAAAAGTGCAAAATTATTAAATTCAAAGATGAAAGATACACAGAGTGAAGATCTAGAGAGAAAAAAGAGTAATAAAGGATTACCACACAAGTGACTCAGGGTAGTCACTAAATTCCTAAGAGTATATTGTTTTGTGGCCAAAGAAATCACACATTATTAAGTGTAGACATCAATACTAGCAGATAGACATTATCCTGATTGCATGGCACAGTCAAGTAGTCAGAGAACTAATTGATATTCTTTATGTCTGCAATCATAGGTACCAAAATGGTGCTACCATTATTGGTGAGGACAAAAGGAAAGGCAAGTTTAGAAGTCAAGTTCCAATAGCCAAATTTCCTCTTGAAATCAGTGGAAGAGTGACCTAAGTGTCAGTGTCAGTGTTAGATTTTGGCTCCAAGTTCAACTTAATTTGAGCTTTACTGGGTAATGTGTCTTAGGGAACTGACTCCCTGTGAAGATATAATGTTTACAGTTTGGGAGAGCTCTGCACATGAAATGCCTTCATCACCTGAAGCTTTGCTTAGATATGTTGAATAACAGTTTTAGAAAGTATCTAGCATATGTATGAATAGCCAAAAGGACGAGGGATTAACTTCTCATATCCACAAGGGAGGCAGCTTGCATTCGCTGCAACCCCCAAGTGTGAAGTAGGAGATTGAAGGTGAGAACATAAACATCCTGATCCTTGTTCTCAAGGATATTGCTACATAATATCACTGATGTTCTAGAATGCGTGCATCTAAAGTTAAATACCCACGGCTCTACTTATGTTTTTACAGATTTTTAAGTATGCTGTGAACACCATGGCATACTGTTATTTAGGATCAGGAGAAAAATGTCCAAGTAAATATTTAATTAATAAATATGATTATGTTTTCCCCCAGTGACCAAACATACAGGTTTTAGGATTTGAGAATTCAATAAACTCATTCTCTTTCTCTTTGTGATTAAAACTCACAATGAAACAAAGTTGGGGTTTTAAAATGTTATTTTACTTTTATTTTAGTCAGAGTTGCACAATTGACCAAACACTTGTACATAACTGTGAAGGTTTTATTTCAGGGCTCACTTAAACTTCCTATCTGCTACAAAGGTTACTGTAATTGATAACTCCAGAATAAGCTGCGTACATCTTTTTTCAAGCAAAAATACATTACCTGATTTAAAGGAATTAAGATATATGTATGAGATTACAGGCCTTTTCTGCTAAAGGTAGTTGACTAAGACATACAGTACAAGCTCCCAGCACTCTACACTTATACTCAACAGTTGAGTTCTGCTGTACTATAAGTGAAATAAATCTAAATTTTCTCTTTGCACTTTTGCTTCCTCCTTATTTAAATACATTTATTCCTTTCTGCTTTGCAGCAAAATACATTTTGCACTGGAAAAGTTTGTATGCTCCAGATATAAAATCTACTTTATGCAAAACACAGTTACAGCTGGCACTCCCCACATAGTTCTGTGTGCTGCTACTCTTGACCCCACTGAGTAGGAACCTGAGTATTCCATGAAAAATGGTGTTTTATTTGCTGGGAAGTGAAGTCACAACCCAGCACCAGTGGGGTCTATTCAGTGATCAGACTAGGCTCTCATCCAGTTCTTTAGTTTTAAGAGGCCTTTAGGATTGTCAGGGCCATTGAGCAAAATAAACAGTAAGTATTTTAAAAAAGGAATCTGTGGCTTCACAATCTGAATCAGACACAGACTGAATTAACTGGAAACTGTTTTATTAACTATCTCATTCTGTCTCTCTCAGGCAATATGCTCTACTTAGCTCTTGACGTTTCATAAAGCTGAATGGATTGCTGATTAGTACAGCATGACTTTTATCTCCCATTTTATTTCTGTGTCTAGCTCTGGCATTGCTCACACCCCCTTGCAATCCACACCCCCTCAAAAAATGTTCTGACTGAAGCCATAAGGCAACAATCTCATTCTCAGGCAAGTTTCAGAATCTCCTTATGGTTCTTGAAGAACTTCACATTTCTTGCCAGGCCTAAGTATGGATGGGAGTGTGAGAGTAGGTGTATGGGGCTTTTCAGCCAACCCTGCCAGTAGGAAAAGCTGAGTTAGTCAGAGGTGCAAAGGAACTGCAGGTGGTAGGGAGGGCTGAGGGAACAGGTTTGCGTGCAGAGGTTGGATGTACTATTGAGAATCCAGCAAAACAATATAGGAGATTATTTTTATACATATTGTTCAAAGCCTGCAAAAATACAAAAGGCTCAATCAGAGTACATGAAGAAAGTGCAAAGTTGTTAGGAATCTGCTTGTATCTGCTTCTAAAAATTCCTATTTCGGCTCTTTCACAAAGAGCACTGGCTAAATTTGCGGGTTGTTTTCTTGGTAGCTTAGTTTCATGTCTGTTGATTGATTTCAAAAGATTCACTGTTCTTGATAATAAAAGGGATGCACAAGATAAAAAACCAAGACAATTATTAAATTAAGGACTGAATTGTGGTAACACAGCATAGTTCTGCCTTGAACGGTGGGGACTCACCTCACTTTAGGAGGGACACTATCCCAAGCCTAAATTCCCCAAAGGAACCTTACTTATACAACAGTTCTACTCTTGAAAGAAGCTCTTCTTAACTATAGTATTACTTCAAAGGTCCTTTCTTGTCAAGAGAGAGCATGTAAGCTGGGCATGGTTTATTTTGACAACTAAAGATCTATGATCCAAGGGCACTGTGGGAAGTGCTTACACTGTTGACTGTCATTTTAAATTGAGTGCATGTTGAGCCCAGTTTGCATTTATCATTTCTGCTAGGTTTCTCCCTCAACTGCCAAACTAAATCTGTTACAGAAAAATCCATTTTTAAATGGAAGTCAAGCAGGAACATTAGCATTGCTTGCAAAAAATGAGCTCTAACAAAGCAAAAACTTGCCAGCAGTTTGCTATCCCTTTCATCCTCATAATATTGACTTGAAAAATTACAATGGCCGAGAGATGCTAAGGGTGTCAGCTTGCAGAAAGCAAGACGTAATCACTTCTTACACATATATCCAAGCTGTTTAATGTACATACTCACAGTTCAAATGTGTCATAAATTCTTTTTATATGGAATGTACTTTATTCAATTGGTTAAAGTAATTTATTTGCATATTTTGTTATTTCTATGTTTATGGCACTATCAAGATCGAAGGGAATTTACAAATCTTCAAAATACCTTCTGTAAGAACCAAACCTTGCAAACCTCTTTTTAAAGCAAACTCTTTTGAAGGGTGATGCCTTATCACTTTTCTATATTCCCAAACAAATATGAAACAAGGCTTTAGGACCTTCATATCCATTTAACAAAGAAAGAAATCTTCTGGGTCCAAACAGATCTTTGCCTCCCATTCATTTCTGATATGCTGAGCACTCCTTTTCCCAGGAGTACAGTCCCAGTCCTCTCTATTTTCAGCCCTGCAAGTGGAGTTAGCACCAGCATTCCTCCCCTCCCCCAGCTGTAAAATGGACAAGATATTCCCCTGAGACTGGCCAGGCACTTCTCCAAAGTGCAGAACTCAAGTAATTTCAAATACATATTTATATATATAATACATAGAAATGTTTTTAAATAGAGGTATTAATATTTTCACTAGTATCTATCTCTTATGTCCACAAACTCTCTGGAAAGCAAAAACTCCCCTCTGGTATTGTCTGAAGCTAAATGTTCTTTCAAACGTTGAGTCCTGTAATCGTCCTGGACATTAAAATGCAGCACTAGATTTCTACTAATGCAAAAGTAAACAGAAGTAGGGAACTGTCAATTTATAGGGAAGGGATATAAAGACAATGGATTTGCCATTTGTTCATCATTTAACATACAGGAATGGGATATTTAATTTGTTGTTTGTTTGTTCATTTGTTTGAGAGGAAAGAAATGGGAGGAAGACATGGTAAGGAAGTGATAACTATCAGAGGTAAATAAACCTTTCCGAAGTCAGTGAGAAGAGAATAACATATTCATTTGCAGTACCTTTCAGCTGACATCATGAAAAAGCAACAAAGCTCCTTCCCTTCTCTGAACAGGATTGACATTCCTCATGCAAACCCCTTTCACAGAGTCGGACTTCATATGTAAATCAAATAATAAAATTCCTATTATTCTTGTTACCAAAGACAGTAGTGCCTAAACAACAACAGTTCAAGAAGGCCTCCTGTGCCTCTCATGAGCAACATGAGGCCTGGGATGTGACTGCTGTACAATCTCCACTGTGAGAAATGATGAACCATTATGGTCCGGTAATATTAGCTCTTGTGGATTCAGCTTCGTTCACTCCCACCACACACAGTCCAGGAAGCTCTGAAGAGCAGCCATCTCCTGCCTGTGATTTGCGTACAGTGCTCCCCATCCCCTCAGCTCACGGGAGTATGAGGTATGCTGATATTCAGCTGATCATGAACAAATAATCCATGTGAAGGCTATAAACTAAACGATAGCAGATCTGTACTTACACTCCATTCTTACTTCTTCCTGCAAGTTTACTGCCTCTCTATAAGGCGTTTTGTTGACTTTTTTGTCAAGTGATCAAAGGTGTAGCACAAAAGAATCATCAAAGACAATTCCAAAAAGCACCCCACAGCAGTTTTCATTTCTCATTGAAACACTTGCAAGTGAAAAAAAAAATCTGGACAAGACCAAATATGTCTTTCAAAGAATTTAATTTCAGAGTTGCTTCAAGGTTGGTGCAAAACAGGTCTAAATATTTCTATAGGGAAAAAAAATAAAAGAAAAAAAAAAGGAAATACTTCGTTTCAAGGTACCTTAAAATTAAGTTGCAGTGCTCAAAGGAAGTTCAAAGAATTCATTCTCTCTAGTTTCCTTAGACTGATTTCTTGTAGTGGACTACATTCTTGCTCATGTGCCATTACCTGCCTTATTGATTGCACCTCACTAGTCCAGGCAAATTCACAGAAGGGAGAGAAGTCAAGTTGAGAAGATCAGAAACGTGTACATAGTGCTTTGATTTGAAGATCCCACATCTTTTGATCTGAGAACTGAAAAATTATTTCCAGAAAAACATGAAAAGTAGATATAACTAGTGAAAAATGCCACATAGTAAAAAAAGACCAATTTTAAATCAAGAAAGAAAGTCAGTACAGGCAATTTGTCAAGGTGTAGTAGTATTTTCTACTTACATAGTGAACAGAAATTTTAAAATTAGAGTGACAATATTAGAAAAATATTTTAGAAAAATAATCAAGACCCCTTACTAACTAATTCAATGAAATTTCACATTTCTACCTTTTTGATGTACTTTGCCATTCTTTCTTTTGCCAGTTTGGTGCCACCTGAAGCATATAACACAGTGCTCATTTTAATGGGCTGCTCTCAGAGTACAATGTTTCCATTGGAATAGCTAACGCCTACAGATAAGGCTTGAGTCAGTAATGTAGTCAATTCTGAATACAAAATAGACAAAGGAGGTTTGATTTAAGTTGGGAAATACTAATCAAGCCCTGTGAATCAAGTATTAAACACCACCATTACTTTTAAACATATCAACACAATGTACAAAATTACTGGTTTACAGGACTCAAGCAATGACTGCGTGACTTTGGAGGAGGTTTGGTTATACGAGATTAGGAGGAGAAAATGCAGTAGTTGAAACAAAAATACACATGAAGACAAATTAAAAAAAAAATCACTAGCTTCTCTTTACCAGGGTGGATTTCAAGTCAAATGTGTGCTGAGAGCTTTAGAATCAATCAGAATCAAATCTTGATGAAAAGAAGACAAAAAAATAACAAATGGTTTGCTTCAGATTAGTTTCTAAGTCTTTCTTTTCTACTGAAAGTCACACATGTCCTTAGGGGAGAATTCAAATTTTTCTCTGATGTTGTTGGTCTGAGGAGAAAAAAGAATATTGAGACATCATGTTCCTAAGTTCTGGAAATGCCATGTGGACTTGAAATACATGGTTTGCATTTGTAAGTGCTGTCACATGGACGTTGCCTCTCATCTGAACACCATAAAAACAGAACAGCTCATGCCACCAAGGACTGCTGTTTGAAGAGAGAATGTAATCTGACACAAGGTCTCTAAATCTGAATACACAGAGGGTTTGAAAGAGTTCAATTTCCCGTATCTTTTTGGCTTTAACAATTTATACAGTCTTAAAAGTTTCAGTGACTGACTAACACGTTAATTGCGGGTGGGGTTTTGGAGTCACCAGGTACATTTCAGCCTAAGTTTTGGTTTATACTTAAATACATGAAAAACATTTTTTTTCATCGCCAATTTCCAGCAATTACCATTCTTAACAGCTGTGTTGTTAGAACCTACAGTTGTTTACTAAAATTAAATTCTTGGCAGTCACAATGTTAGTGTGATTAACAAATCAACATGAATCGAAAATATTGTGACCAAGTGAAGAGTATTTCAAGGTTCTTACCTTTGAGACAAATCAAATAGTAAGTTAAAATGTTTACAGGCAGTAGGGAAGCTGATTAATGCCAGTAGTGGAAGAAACACAAAAGAGCATCAATTTTGTGAAGTTGAATGTGAAATTACAAATGTTTTGTGATTTTATACCTGCTGCTAAAAGAAAAAAAAAAAGAAAAGGAGAAAATAGCTAAAGATATATGAGTTAGATACATGAGTTGGTTTCATTAAGGGAGGGAAGGAAGGAAGGAAGGAAGAACTGTAGAAAACCAAAATTAATGTACTGATATTTACTCCCCAGAAATTTGGGGAGGTCTTTCTTTTGTGGGCATGAGGAGTAGTCTCAAGCTGAAGTATGAGGGGAAGAAAACTTGGAGAAAAAAAACAAGCTGCTAGGACAAGACTATTCTGAAGTAACTGAAGTGTGACATTGCTGAAATGCTAACTGTGATATGTAACCAATGCCAAAGGATGGAAGGTGAAAAACATACCATCAGACGTTAAAATGAACTTTTGGAGGTGTCCTGTGACTGACGAGATATTTTGAGCTTGAAGCTTGAAGAAACAGGATAAGTAAAAAATATTTGAATGTGTATACATGGGTAAATATGATACACTTCAGAGAAGACAACAAAATATTTGGAGTGGGGAATCATGTGCACAAATCTGTTAAAGTTCTGTGAAGGAGTCCATAAAACTGTGAGTAAGGTTATTTCAGGGTGTATACGAGTGCATATAGCTTTTATTGTCAAGAAGGTTCTTCCCCAGATTCTCTTTAAGAAGCTACATGGACATAAGAAACAAATTGTCTCTCAAAGGGTATCTCACCTGTGGGAAAACGAATGACAAAGTCTAGACATATATTTATAGAAAATGGTCATAATTGTGGGCAGCTACCAACAGGATGACCAAGAGACTCATTCTGGAGCCTATACTGTTAAACATATTCCTTAATAACTTGAAAGAAAAAGGATGACATAGTGTAATTAAAAGAAAATAATTCAGGATAATAAAAATTTGAACTGTCTGTAAGGTTTGCTTGACGATCTTGTAATTCTGTCTGACTGGCAATAAAATGACATTAATTCAGTGCTGAAAATGCAAAAGATTACAAATGAAATTAAAAAAATCCCTAAATAAATATACATATTAATGATTGCAAATTATATTTTACCACTTTGGAGGAAGATCTAGGAGTCTTTGTAGATGGTTAACTGAAAATGTGAGCTAAGTGAAGATCAAAACTGTAAAAGCAATGTTAGGTATTATTAGGGAAGGAATAGAGAATGCAGAAGGCTTCATTCTTCCTCAGTATATCTCCTTGGTGCAGACTTCATGAGAACCTTATGATTGATCTGGATGAAGGCACATAGTACAACTGGAGGGATGAGTAGGAAGGCCTGCCAGAAGTGTCCACAGAAAGGATCAGTGTCCTTCAATATGCAAAAGTGCTTTTAAATGAGGAACTCTTCTCTGTTTCTCATGAGATATATGCCAAGAGGCACCTAATGAAATGAACAGGCAAAAAACTTCAAGAGACCAAGAGAAGGAACATTTTCACAACATAAATCCTGAAATCAGATCAACTTAATTCCTCTCAAAAAACTCCAAACCTATTAATGTCCAAATAAATAATGTAGACCTGCATTTCTCTGAGTTTTCAAAATGCCCTTTTACTAGTTGTCAGCTTTGAACTAGAATTATTACTTTTAGCACTATTCAGCATGAGCAGGAACCTGAAACCTTCCTACTGGATATTCTAAGATGTCACAGAAGCACAAATGAGGTTATTGTAATGCACTAATATTTCATCATATAGAAAAGAGGAAAAAAGCAGTTCAAACAAGCAAATTAACAAAAAGAATGACAAACATTCATTTGCTCTGCAAATAAATTTGTTCAAGAAAAAAAGACACTTGTGAAATGGCAGAAGTCAAAGCTAATGTCAGATGAGGAGCTCCAAAAACCTGCAATAGCTCCTAGAAAGGGAGATGGAAGGAAATTATTGGTGCATGCAGTGAGCGCTCTTTCAGATATAACTTGACATGGGTTAGCCAAATCAAATGAGGAAAACCTGCTTATATCAGCCATTTTACAATCAATATATACACGATTTGTACCTTCCAAGTTAAAGTCACTGAAGCATTTAACTTTATCACCACAAAAATGACCCTTTGAAAATAAGAAAACTATATCCTGCTTCATTTATCCTTCTCCATGACAGAACAACTGACCCTGATACTCTGTTCTCTTCAGTCCTTGGTAAAGCAATGGAAGTTATCCTGGGACTTTGAAGTTACTGGCCTAAAAGAAAGGGTATCAGTGACTCCAGTGTGGCACATTCTGGATGTACCTTGTCTTACATATATACCTACAACATTTGTGGAACAGGCAATATAGCAGCACTTAGATCATCTTCTCATTCACAAATCTCAGTTCAACTGAAGTTTGTGGTATTTCAAGGAGCAACCTTTTTCTTTAATGTTTACTCAAATACTCCCTCTAACAAAAGATCAAGAAGCTTTTACTTTCCTCTAATAACCATTGCTTCTTTACAGCAGTGAGTAACTAGCAAAAAGATAGCTGTTTTGCACTCTTAAGTCAAACATTTGCTTGCAGGCAGAGAAAAAAATTATAACAGCATATGTGTGGTTCAGCACAGCACTTGGAGACATCTGTCACAGCGATATGTTTCACCAACTAAGACCACCAAGGACCAACTAAGAGCACTAAGTTAACCATCAAGGCTAACTGTAAGACATGAGTCCCTGGTGCTGTAAATTCACAGCTAATTTAGGATAAGACTTATGAGGACCGAGTGCTGTGAATAACTAATATGATTGCTAAAAACTGAGACATTTGTTTTTGGGAAAGTACACTGTTAGCGAATGTCACATTAGCAAAGTTTTGTTCTGAAGTGCTAACATTGCCATCTTCTACATAGTCATGATATCTTCAGAGTCTCCAGATATCTCAGCACCAAAATGCTGTTTCTTCTAGCAATATTGCCAACTCTGTGCTCCTCTATTTCTTTCACATAACTGAGCAAACCTTTGACAATATCCATTCTTGCTCAGATATTTCAAGGGACACCATTACTCTTTAACTTTTCCCTTGACAGGAGACTATTTATTTCTACTGTTCACTTGTTACCTGTTTCTATCTAAAAAGTGGGACTGTTCATTTCAACCAAGCTCTTCTAACTGTGAATCTGCACTTAATTCAGCCCTAATCTCTCTGAGAGATTTCCCTGGCAGAGGTCATCTTAATGCAGCATAAAAAAAAATCTCTAAAAGGATATGTTGTGGATCTGCATTTTCTAATTGTTTGTAGTAATCTGGCAGAATCTCTTGGAAATACCAGATAACTCACAACAAAACCTCTTAAATTTCAGTTTTTATTTGTCCATATTTTTATCACCCCAATGCTCTTGCTCCAGTCTGAATACTTCTTCAATTGTGCAATTTTCCACCCCTTCTGCTACACTCTTGGTAGTGCTTTTTTTTGTTTTGTGCTGCCAGGCTGAATACTGAAAAGGCAGCGGAAGACCCTCTTTGGCATAGATCATTGACAGTGACCTGAAGTTTGATGTGTGGGCCAAAAATTAAATTTGTTTTATCATCAGACTGCATTGGAGAGTTCCTCTGTGAGCCTGCTATACTGTCTGATTTCTTCTGGTAGTTATGAGCTATTCCTCAGCTTTCAAAATGTCAGTCCACACAGAAAACATTTCAATATTCTAAGCCAGAAAATGTCACTCCAAACCCGATTTCTTTGTGAAGTTTTGTAAACAAAAGGCCATCAAAGGTAGTAAAACTGAAAATTCTGTGAATTTAAAAGTCTCAGAGACCCATTTCATGCCTTCTGGCACTGATCCTAAGGAACACAAGTTCTCTGAGCATATCTTCTAATAGGATATGCTAAAATTAGTCTATAGTAATAGTAGCAGGGTGTGCTGGAGATAAGGTTAATTTGTTTTGAACATTGTGTTTCATTAAGGTGTAAATATGTCAAGTGAAAGAAGGAAAAGAAATAATCATCCCTGAAGAAAAGGAACCTTTGTTTCCATCACACAGTCTGCATGGAGCATCCATGCATCCACGGACCCTTCATATAGAAAGAAATGCCCCTTTAAGCAACAAAAGCTCAGCCATAGCTAAGAGGAATCCTTCAGAAAGCAGAGGAATTACATTAGTTATGTTATATTAAGACACAAAGAAATTAACAGAATGTTCGGATGTTTCTTTTAAAATTACTTTTTATAAACATACATGAGGAATAAGCACACACATATATCCCCTTGAAACTATGCAGTGCAATTTGTACCAGTAACTGATTTGCTGAATGATCTTTGTGATTTTTTTAGTGATCAGTGCTCCTTAGTTTTAACTTTAACAAGGAGCCTCAAGATTGAGCACTCGGGAGGTTATTACCTTCTGAAGCAACCATCCATTCGGAAAGAGACTAGTCAACAGACTGCCTTCAAGACTGTGGAGTGGTAAGAGTCTGTAGGAAAGAGTCTGAATTGATTGGTCTATCTAGAAAATAATAGGCAAGCTTTGGGTTACAAAGGCCCAGAAACAGCAAATTTCAAAGCCACATATAAGCTGAGAAATACTGCTTTGAATTTAACTAGACAATGTTAGTTCAGCTACCAAAGGGAAAAGGTAGCTGTATAATGCAGGGGATAGGACTAGGGGGACAATAATAGCAGGAAAAGGTGAGAAAGAGATCATCTCCTATAGATAAAAGAGTGAGACAGGGTATTTATCACCAGTGAAATGGAAGGACTGTCAAGAGCAGAGAGGAAGATTAAAATGTGCTTTAAGACTAATATGACTCTCCACTCTAGGATTTTTAGTACCTCATATAGCTGAAGCTTTCCTATGATTGTCTTTTTGGAGGTGTTTGCTATCTCTCCCTTGAGAATCAGGAGTAAAAGTGATTGTTTCATAACAAAATGGTAATTCCCTGTTTTGCATGCTTTATGAGATCCTTGTAAGAGGTAATTCTGGTGGATGGCAATGACATCAATTTTTCCACACTTCTCACATTTGGTAGACTGTTGGAGTGCATTATGTTATGGTATGTATGTATTAGACTGATCTGTAAGATTTTGATAGTTCTGCTACAGACAATACTGCAGCTGAGGATAATGTCACCCTAACCTGTCACCTGCAAGACTTCACAAGACACTGTCTTCTTCTCCCTGAACAACCTCTTAATGAGGAGAAAATAGGTGAATACAGTAGGATAAATGAGAACTTTGAAAAAAAAGATTGATATATCCTTTAACAAAGATAAGTTGGAAAGTGAAACTAAACTCTTTCTATGCCAGTACATTAGTCTGTATAGATAAATACTCTGCATGGTGAAAAAGCAATCTTGATTTTGTGTACTAATAAGAGGCTTTGCACTGACTGTTACTGCTCAAGAGTGGATTCTTGGGGATGAAGTAGTTTGATGAAAACATCAATTCAGTGCTCATCAGTACTGAGCAGTGCAAACGAGATGTAGGAGTTTGGAAGAAATGAGTAAAAAAACTCTTAAGACTGCGTAAAGCCCATAGTATCTTGAATACTCTGTCCAGTCCTGGTCTGTGCATCTCAGAGTGTGTACAGTACAATTGCAAAAGACACCAGGAAGGGCAGAAGGATAATATAGAGAGAAACAGTTAAACACTCAACAATGACTCTTCAGGATGGAAAGAGAGAAAATGAAGGAGGATAGAACAGTCATGAGTGCCATGGAGGCAGGCAATAAGGAACAGTTAGTTATTGTGTTCACAATCAGAACTAAAGTGTATGAAATATAGCTACTATTTGGCAAGTTCAAAAGGAGCAAGAGGATATTTTTCTTATACTTATGGATAGTGCAGTTATGTGTGCAGGAGATGCTGCTAGTTACTATGGGTTCAAAGAGTCTTTGAAGAATTCATGGAAGAAAAATACCTTAAAGATAAGAATACCATGTGATGTATGAAGTTCAGCAACTGCTTGGGCTTCAGACTGCTAGAAATCAAATGATATCCCTGGGTACTGGACTAAATTAGACTTCTACTTCATTCAGTAAATCTATTTTTCTATGAAGTTCTCCCTTATTACATCAGGATGTCCACTGAATTATGTCATGGGCCTCAGCAAGTTCTTTGATATTTTAGTACAGTCATACAGAAAAATGATGTAGTCCTGAATAAAATGTCCTTGACTGACAATACATTGTTGATATTCCTGGTAGATGTATTTTTCTCATTTAATGAGAATTCTTAATAATGAGACAAAAAAAATCAACAGGAATAGAAGAAAAGAGGGTGCTTGTTGATGAATACTCCTTACATCACATAAAATTCCTTACATGACTCCAAAAAAAAAAACCAGACAGTAGAGCCACACCAAAAAAATAATTATGTAGGTCTTATGAGTCACTGTATAAAATACGTGATCTTTTCATTGTCACTTGGCCAGAAATACAATGCAATGTACACCAGGGTCATTTAATGTCCCCCAAGTCCCTCAAGGCTTAATAGAATATTTTTAACACGTAGATTGCATTGCATTTTGTTATATGCCATAGAGGAATGCATAACACAAAATATGGAAATACATCAAATACATAACTCCTACACTGGTCTATATTCACACCAATAAAATGTTTTGCCTTTAATTTCACATAAGGAAAGATGTAGAAACAAAATGGTACAAAAATTTTACAGGAGAAACATGTCAGCTTTTACTCCTCTCACTCAAATAAACATGAGTTTTGGTAAAAGCATCACACCTGCTCACAAGGATGCTAAATAAGTTAGAGATGCACGATCTCACTCATAGTTGTACAGAATGGAGCAAAAAACCTATAGCACCAGAATCACATTTTTGGTATCTGCCTAAAATCTGAATGATAAATAATGAATTGTTATATTTTCTCCACCCAGACTTTCTCATGAGATTAAGTTGTTTCTCCATCAAGACTGCTTCTGTGTTTCACTCCACAGAATTATACTGCACAACATCAGAAGAAAACACATTATTCACTAGGTCAAGAAACTGAAACCAAACAGTGTTAATGGTGTGTTCCAATGTCCCATCTGATAAATTTCAAAATTAGAGACAATGTTTATACATTAGGCAAATTGAAAAGAGGAACTGGGACATAGACTGCATAAAAACTTTGTTGAAAATAAATAGTTCCAACTCTGCCTTCAAATCTAGAATTTTCTATGTCAATAATGTCAAGCGGACAGAAGGAGGACAGGCTATGCCTGTAGATTCTCCAAAGGTATTTTTTTTTGCCATGGTACATACGGACAAGGGGTAGGACAAAAAAATGCCTGCTGTGGAAGGATCCTAGGAGACAGCTAAAACAGAAAAGGGAATGAAGGATGCAAGAACCTTCTGATCTGCGAAGGAAAGGAGCATACTGAGACCTATGTGACATTTCAGGGAAGTTTTCAAAATATGGGAAGTGGAAAAGGAGCATGAAGAGAGCATTGAGATGGAGCTCCTCATGCTTATTAGTGCTCTCAATCCCAGCAGCTATGAGGTATGAGGTACAACAAGTGCTAAAATGCTGTTAACAGGAGCAGTGGTACAACCATTGCACTGCACTGGCAACACTGACATAGAAAGTTAACAGCTCTAGCTGTGGGATGAGACTTGGATGTTCATCTGCTCAAGTATTCAGTGACTTTCACTGTTTTGTATCGGACTGTCAAGATTGTGGATGCAGAAATTGAGTTAGCCATTCTGGCAAAGCTAATTAAAGAGTTGCAAACCTCTTGGTAATTGCATTTGTTTTAGATTTGGAAAGAGCAGAAGAAAGTTTGTATATCACAAATGTTTGCTACACACTAATTCACTAATTATTATTGAGCTGGGAAGATTGCCAATAAAAGAAAAAGCAGCAATTTCAACAGCTGAAAATAGACTTATGTAGTTCATGCCCCAGTTTGCTGTTGTTGTTGTAGAGCTGAATGTCATATTGGTATGTTTTTTTTGCAAAGGGACTGATCAAAGAAATACAGTCAAGAATATATTCCAGGGTCAACTCCCTGGAAATTTTGTTAAATATGGCCAACTGGTTAAGCAAAGAGCAACTCTTATTCTAGGAACAATTAGATCAGATAATTTTCTTAGTACCTTGTCTTCACATTGTTGGTACCTCGGTACCTCGTCCTTTTTCCTAAAAAGGAAAAGAAGACAGGGATCAAACTGCATGATTACCAGTTGCAACATTCAATGGCAAGACTGAAAATTAAGAAGTTTATTTTTTAATGAACAAAATAAAATAAACTATTAAAATTATATAAAATATTTCCAGTCTAGATATTGCTTGCTTATAAATGTCAAAGTGCTAAATGCTTGACTTGATGGCAAGAGGTTGAATTTTCCTGATAAAACAAAAAACCCACAAACAAACAAACAAACAAACAAAAATCTCCTGCCCCCTTAACAGCTGAATGGTATTGTCTGAACTTCCATATTGTATTCTGAGAAGGCAACTGTCTAACACAAAACAAGATTTTAAATCATATAAAATTGAAATAAGTTTTGGTCTGTTTGAATCCTACAGCAAACATATACTTTGTTTATTCTATTAAAATCTGAATGGTTCTTAGAATATGACAAATTACAGACCCAAATCTCTTGTCAAAGAATTTGCACTTTGCAAAAAGAAGTGGAAAAAGTAAAGTAAGGATTGAGTCTCTCATCTCCTCCTCTTTATGGCTAATTTTCCTGCTGCAACATCCTATAAAAAGTACATTTTTCAGGGAAATAGGAGAGCAGATGGTTCAGCAAGACCAGTACCTTGCATAAAAGGAATTTTTCCATCTACAGAAAAAGACAATAGACTAGGGACTTGAGATGAGGGTGAAAAATTCAAGTTGTCAATATGACTTTCACTAGAACTTAATAAGATCCTGCAGTCAGCAACAAAACAATGGGATCAATGCTAGGATTCAAGGACTAAAAATATCATGGTCTGATCAAGAGAATATTGATAGTTGGATTTTGAATAGCTGGGAAAGGGAATTATATGTGCATTAGCACAGAGAAAACACAATCTTATCAAATGCAGCCATTGTAAAATATTTGTTTGCTTTTTGTCCTCTTCTCACATTAAACAATTTCATCATATTTTCTCAATCATCAGAAAAGTTCTAGCCAAGACTGACAGAAAAGCTAATTTCTGTAGGGTCAACAGGGCCCAAACAGAATAATGCATGACTTTTACTTATTCCATACAGGAAAATTAAAGAAGAGAAGGATGGTTTTCTTTATAACTCTCTAAAACAACTGTGGAATGAATGAATCATATCCTTGCCATAGCAGCCTAGGAAAGTTCAAACTTACAGAAAAGTTCTCTTAGTTCTGCAGGTTTTACTGTAATTTACATATTTTTTCTTTTTCTTTTTTTTTAAAGAAAACTACATTAATTCTGTCCTTATTTTGTGTGAGATATGAAAAATAACACTATGTTTACAGATAATAAAATAATAATAGGGATAAGGCCCACAAATGTCACAGTTAGCAAATGGTAACATCACCATTATTTTCAAGACGTCACAGTGTAAGCATGCATATATTTACTGGATCCTGAATATTGACTAATACTGACAGTAGTTAATTAATCAGCCATATTGCTTGCAAAAGAAAATACTTCAATTACAATTTCATATGCATATGCTTATTCAGAAAAGACGTAAATCAATATCGACAAGAATTCAGCACTAATAGGTCAGAATTTTATCCTTTGGAGTTAAGATCCTCCCTTATGGAAATCTAACCTAAAAGCAACCTGACAAAACATCAAAGCCCTGCTTTAAGCAGGAGGCTGGAGAGATGACCTCCTAACATCCTAAATTATCCTGTGTTTCTGTGATTCTAACTGCCCTACATATATACATATTTTCAGAAAATCACAGTCTCAACAGTTATGTACATTGATATAAGCTACCTCAAAAGGTGTTGGGTTAGAAACATGATATTGTTTTGTTGATGCATTCAACTGAAATGTAAAGGGAGCCCAGGGGCCTTCAAGTAGGTCAGAACACTCGATTCTCTTCCCACTGCCCTCCTTTGGTATAATTCTGAAGTACAGCTACTTTGATCCTACGTTACATCTTTGATTACCGTTGGTTTGTTTTGTTTGTCTGTCTGTTTTTAGTTTACCTGTGGCTACTGCCCAGGTTCATCATGTTCTGGATATATTTGCTTTGCTCTGTTATGTCCTGAAAGTGTGGATAGGTCAAAGGGTTGTTCCTGGATTTCTCCTTGAGATTGTGTATAGGTATGTGTTAGTAAAGTAGGAAATGTAAGACTTGCCGAAATTGTGGTAACAGGTATGTAGCCTGTGTACCCCTATATGGTTGCGAGCTATGCTGGTGTTGGTTCATGCCTTCAGTAGGGTCACCCATGCCAGACAGGTCAAAACCGTAGGACCAGATACACTACGTTCTTGGGCAGGATGAGCTCGTTAGCCTTCTGGCAGTCATCCTAGGAGAAGGACAACTCTAATCTCAAACCCGGGTAGATGGAGCTCGCTTAGCCCTGTAAGGCCATCCATCTAAGAGAAGGTCACTCTAATCAAACCTACGTCCTGAGGACCTCGCTGCCACTGTCCAAGCTTGCTCGGCCCTGGCAGATGAACCTTAGGATTAAAGGGTGGGTTCAGTTTCGCGCATACTGCATCTCACCTAAAAAAATCCATTGCGCAGGCTTGAAGGCTTTACCCACATGCAAAAAGTCCTGTAGCGACGGGCGAGGGTCGAAACGGTAGGTGAAAGGTGCACTGGGAGCCGCAGACCCAACCCTGCATGCAGGCGGTTCAGGATATTGGTCATTTGAGACTGACGGAGATGAGAGTCTCTTGGGGCAGCACCCTGAACGTCCAAGCAGCCTTTTCAAGGACAGCACTGCTTGCTCCACTCGGAGAGGGGCCTAGAAAAGGTGGCCTAAACAAAGCTCATCTCCACCTTCACCCGGTTGGTTAACCGCAGACCAACGGGCATCTTCTTCCAATGCGGTCGCACAAAGAGCAAAAGTCAAAGGCATGCACCTGCCTCCAAAGGTGTACCTAAATTAACTTTAGCATGTTGGAACATCAGAACCATGCTCGATTCTGCGGAGAGCGGTCGTCCTGAGCGACGTTCTGCCCTAATTGCCCATGAACTGGCCCGTCTCAACATTGACATTGCTGCTCTCAGTGAAGTTCGCCTTCACGAGGAAGGCAGCCTCAGAGAACATGGTGCCGGTTACACACTCTTTTGGTCAGGTAAGTCCAGAACTGAAAAACATCTCTCAGGTGTCGGCTTCATGATCAAAAACTCTATTGTCCCTAAACTCGAAAATCTGCCGACAGGTCACTCTGACCGCATTATCTCCCTACGCCTTCCACTAAACAACAAGCATCACGTTGTCATCTTTAGTATATATGCCCCAACTCTCCAAGCTGACCCTGCTGAAAAAGATAAATTTTACACTGACCTGCGCTGCCTTACCCAAAAGGTACCAGCAGATGATAAGATCATTATCCTTGGTGATTTCAACGCCAGAGTAGGTAAAAATTTTGAAGCATGGAAAGGAATATTAGGCAAGCAGGGTGTTGGAAACTGCAACGATAATGGTCGACTTCTGCTAGAATTCTGTGCGGAGCAACAGTTTACCATCACCAATACTATCTTTCAGCAGAAAAATAGTCTGAAGACAACCTGGATGCACCCCAGGTCTAAGCATTGGCACCTCATTGATTATGTCTTGGTGCGACGGAGAGATGTCCGCGATGTCCTCCATACCCGCGTGATGCCCAGCGCAGAATGCCAAACAGACCATCGGCTTGTGCGCTGTAAACTCAACTTTATTCTCAAATTCAAACCCAAAAGGGGCAGTATCCCAAGGAGAAGACTCCAAGTCAACAATCTCCAATCAGCCAAAGTAAGAGAAAGATTCCAGGCAAACCTTCAAACTAAGCTTGATAACCATTCCACAGATTCTGCAGATTCCTCTCCTGAAACAATTTGGCAGCATATTAAAAGCAGTATCCTGCAATCCTCTGAAGAATCCTTAGGGTTCTCCCTCAAGAAGAATAAGGACTGGTTTGATGATAATAATCAAGAAATCCAGGAATTGTTGAGGAAGAAGAGAACTGCCCACCAAGCACACCTTGCACTGCCATCCTGTCACGCAAGAAAAACAGCCTTTCGTCTTGCTTGCAGCAAGCTCCAACAGAAACTCCGTGACATCCAGAACAAGTGGTGGATCGATCTAGCTGCAAAAACTCAACTATGTGCAGATACAGGGGATCACAAAGGATTCTATGAGGCCCTGAAAACAGCATACGGGCCTACATACCAAGTCCAAAGCCCACTACTCAGTGCAGATGGTCAAACGCTTCTGACAGATAAAACCTCCATTCTGAATCGATGGTCTGAACACTTTCAGACTCTTTTCAGTACCAACCGTGTAGTCCAAGACTCAGCAATTCAGTCCATCACACAACAACCAGTGAAGTATGAATTGGATACTGCTCCCACTTTAGGAGAAACCCTCAAGGCCATACAGCAGGTGAAAATCGGCAAGGCAGCTGGGGTTGATGGAATCCCACCTGAAGTCTGGAAACATGGGGGCCTTGCACTCCATGCTAAATTTCACGAGCTTGTGGTGCGCTGTTGGGAACTAGGCGAACTACCATCAGACCTTCGTGATGCAGTCATCATCACCTTGTATAAGAAGAAAGGTACTAAATCAGACTGCTCAAATTACCGTGGTATTACTCTGCTCTCCATTGCTGGCAAAATCTTGGCAAGAATACTCCTGAACAGACTAATACCTGCTATAGCAGAAGATATTCTACCTGAAAGTCAGTGTGGCTTCAGAGCCAACAGGAGCACCACAGACATGATATTTGTTCTCAGACAACTGCAAGAAAAGTGTAGGGAACAGAACAAAGGTCTCTATGTAACCTTTGTCGACCTCACCAAGGCTTTCGATACTGTGAGCAGAAAAGGTCTTTGGCAGATTTTGGAACGTTTAGGTTGTCCCCCCAAGTTCCTTAAAATGATCATCTCACTTCATGAGGATCAGCACGGCCAAGTCAGATATGGCAACTCACTTTCTGAGCCCTTTCTAATAAAGAACGGTGTGAAACAAGGCTGCATTCTCGCTCCTACCCTATTCACAGTCTTTTTCAGTATGATGCTCCAAAGGGCCACGGCAGACCTCGATGATCAGGACGGTATCTACATTCGATATCGTACTGATGGAAGCCTATTCAACCTAAGGCGACTGAAGGCCCATACTAAGACCCTAAACCATCTTGTCCGGGAGCTGCTTTACACTGATGACGCCGCCCTTGTTGCCCACACAGAAGCAGCTCTGCAGCGTTTAACATCCTGCTTTGCAGATGCTGCTGAGCTCTTTGGGCTGGAAGTCAGCTTAAAGAAGACAGAAGTTCTCCATCAGCCTGCACCTCAGGAAGTCTTCCATCATCCCCACATCACCATTGGCCAGTCAGAACTCAAATCAGCCCAACAGTTTAATTACCTAGGCAGCCTCATCTCCTCAGATGGTAAGATTGACGGGGAGATAGACAATAGGTTAGCGAAGGCATATAGTGCTTTTGGAAAACTCCATAAAAGAGTATGGCGTAATAAACACTTGAAGAAAAGTACCAAGATCAGTGTTTACAGAGCCATTGTGCTGTCTACTCTTTTATATGGTTCCGAATCATGGGTCATCTACCGCCACCACCTGCGTCTCCTAGAACGCTTCCATCAACGCTGCCTCCGTACAATCCTAAACATCCACTGGTCAGATTATGTGACCAATACATCTGTTCTTGAACAGGCAGCAATTACAAGTATTGAGGCCATGTTACTGAGAACACAACTGCGATGGGCAGGGCACGTCTCCAGGATGAAGGACCACCGCCTCCCTAAGATCCTGCTTTATGGTGAACTTGCCACCGGCTGCCGCAAGAGAGGAGCTCCGAAGAAAAGATACAAGGACTCCCTGAAGCAACAACTCAGCCTCGGGCATATTGACCACCATAACTGGTCCACTCTGGCCTCCAATCGGGAGGCCTGGAGACAGACCATTTATAACGCTGCTGATGCTTTTGAGAAAGCACGCAGGATCACCCTTGAGGAGAAAAGACAACGCAGAAAGAATCGTGCCTTGCAGAATATACCATCTAAGGAGTCTTTCTGCTGTGTCTTTTGCAACCGGACTTGCCTCTCTCGTATTGGCCTTTTTAGCCACCAACGCGCTTGCAAGAAAAGTGGGTAGAGCCCTTCCCAAATCTTCGTTCGCGAAGCCTAGCCATGAGTGACATCTTTGATTTTTCTGAATAATAAACACAACTTTGAAAAACACCCTCTATAGAAAAGCTTGATGCTGTTGTACATAACATTTCATCCCTCCCAAAATGATCAATTCTATTTCATTTGAAATAATTAATTCCAAATAATAGTATCAATATCCTTTAAAATTGGGATTTCTATAGCCCCCAGTAACAAGCAGCAACAAACATTTCAGCAGGACCACCACCAGTGCCATTTGCAGAGGCATATATGGTTCTAGTTAATCCTTTCTGGCATCTTCCTGCAAAATAAATAGCTAGCAAAGTTAATTAGACAATTAAGTTTTCAAGCAATTTAATACTTAATTTTTACAAAACACAATTTTTTGAGGAAAAAAACCTCTTTAATTCAAGTCTCTTTCTGTGTGAGTCTATGAAGCCACATGCTAAATCAGATGTTATTGCTCTGTTCTTCCACTACTTTTGAAAGCCACACATTTTACAGGCTTAAATCACTAGAAAAGTATTGATTTAGGAAGGTGTTTGTGGGCATTAATTAGTATGGAGAGATGGCAATATTTTCTCATCCCTTCTCTGTCCCTTAGATCACAGTTAACCCTCTAAAGCAGGATGACAGAGTACAGTTGCTAACTTTCCTGGAACAGACCTATAACTCTTCTATTGGTCAGACTAAACTCCGTGTCTCCTAACCACAAAGCAGCACTGTCCGAGGACCTTGCTGACCACGGCTGACTACAGTTGTTAATACCTGCCTGATTAACAACACCGCTGTTCATACAGCCAGTCCTTACCAATGAAAGGAAAATACGCATGAAGCAGCTCCCAGATATGAGTGCTGCCCTTGCAGAGAAGAGGGAACATCAATGTTGGGGAAAGAAAGGTCAGGAAAAATACAGAGAACCTAGCTATTTGAGCTGATACATTGGATGAAGTTTACTTTTGGGCCTCAAATTTTATGACAGAAGTTTTCAAAATGTGTCTTCTGAAATGCTGTATAAATTATCAATCTGGATTGAAGACATATTCCACCTCTGCTGTACATTTTTACAAATTCCATTTACTGCAAAACATGTAAGTTTCATTCCTCTTTCTGGATTCCGATACCACACAGTGTGCCTCTGAAGAGTTCAGTACACAGAGCAGCAGGTCACCATTCCTTAATCTGTTTCATTCTCTCCTACATAATTTCCCAAAGAAGTGGGAAGAAATTCACTCTCTTTACTCTGCTGACATTTAGAAAGTTGATGTCACACTAGTTTTCACATATTTTCAAGTTAATTCATGCTGAGTGAATCTTTTATCTTTAAAATTGTTAAAGGTGCAACATAGGCTACGTGAAGCCAAAGGAACAGCACTTCATGACTCCTAAATTGCCGATATTTAAAATTTTCAAAGTAATATTCCAAGACACTTCCCAAATTCACATGATAGTTTTCAATTACTACTGTTGAATCCAATTTTTACCTCAGATAAGAGGCAGTTTGATGCAGTAGGATAGAACTAAGTCTCAAGATGTAAAAGAAGTACATTTTTTTCCTTCACAAGTAAAACAGAACAGTAAAAGATGTAAATTAATTTACTTCATATTAATCCCATGCTATATCCTTTTGTTCTATAGAACGTTCTACTTTCCTTTAAAAATCACAAAATTTTAAATTTGCTTAAAATACATGAAATAAGCTGAAGTTTATAACATTTTAAAGTTAAACAAATTAAATTTTTTCAGAAGCTACCCCCTTCCTCAGTCTCTTCACATTGCTGTGAAAAACAATCTTTCTTTGGCAACACTGCTATAAATTCTATCAAAAGATGTTTAATGCTCCCACGGAGTTAGGCTTCAGCTTGTGTTCTCTTTCAAGGGGCCTCCCCATGTGCTCTTGCCTTCGTGCTGGAACATGTTGTGAGCACTGACTTAAAAGGTTAAAGTGCTGTTGTGAATAATCAATGCCACCCCCAGCAACTGGGGACTCCTGGTAGCTGAGGCAGGGAGCCAGGCATGCCATTCTCCACATGGGTTAAAAAAAAAAGTAATAATAAAATCATAGAATGCTTGCGTTGGAAGGGACCTTTAAGGGTTATCTAGTCCAACCTCCCTGCACCTAGCAGGCACATCTTCCACTAAATCAAGTTGCTCGGAGTACCATCCAACCTGACCTTGAATGGGGCATTGCTGTGGTTCAATCCCAGCCAGACACCAAGGACCATGAAGTCACTTGCTCAATCCCCCTCCAGCTGGATCAGGGTAAACCAGGGTAAAAGCCAGAAAACTCATGGGTTGAGATAAAGACAGTTTAATAGGGAAAGAAAAAGACGCACACACAAGCAAAGGAAAACAAGGAGTTCATTCAGTGCTTTCCATGGGCAGGCAGCTGTTCAGCCATTTCCAGGAGAGCAGGGCCCCATCACACAGTTCCTTAGGAAGACAAACACCATCACTCCAAATGTCACTCTCTTCCTCCTTCTTGCCCCCACCTACCTGGTCAGTTCAGGTCTGCTGTCCTGGCTGCATCTCCTCCCAGCTTCCCAAGCACCCCCAGTCCCCTCGCCAGGATGGTGGTATAAAAAGCAGAAAAGGCTTTGGCTCTGTGTAAGCCCTGCTCAGAAATAACAAAAACATTTCTATACAATTATCACTACATCTCTATATTATCATCACTGAAATCAGCATAAATCCAAAACACAGCCCTACTCTAGCCACTCTGAAGAAAATTAACTCTACCTCAGCCCAAACCAGTAGAGGCATCTACCAACTCTCTCTGGGCAACACATTCCAGTGTTTCATCACCCTCATCATAAAAAATTTCTTCCTTATACCTGATTTGTCTTCCTTTAGTTTAAAAGTATTATCCCTTGTTCTATCACTGCCCTGTTAAAAAGTCTGTCCCCATCTCTCTTACAAGCCCCCTTTAAGTACTGAAAGGCCAAAGGAGCCTTTATCCTCTTCAGCAGCTCCCCCACAAGCCTAATGATGGTTTAATTTTTGTAACATATGGTCTGCCTCAAGCAGCAGTGGTCAAAACATCAAATATAATGAAAAGGGGAACTTGCTGTCTCATTTATGAGACCTGAGAAAGGCAGTGAAAACAAAATTACATTTGACTGAGCAGAGGATAATAAGATCTTTGAGTTACAAGTGGAGTGGGAATTCTCTATGCCCTGTCCTGATAAGGGCAATTAGAGAGGCATTATCACAATAAAACCAAGTGTTCTCCAATAATCAGGTGCAATTCTAGCGAATGTCTTGGTGTTGACAGATCATAGTCTAAAGAAGGCAGAGGCAGATAAGCTGGTGTCTGAGCATCACTGGAATAAAGATTTTCTTTAGAGAAGGAGAATTTGAACAAGAAAATGAACCACTTAGGAGATAATTTAGAAAAATAATTAGCTAGTAAAGACTAGGAAAAAAATTGACCAAATATGGAAATAATTATGAAAGATATATATAAATAAAAATGTTCATAAAATAGAAGTCTTTGATTAAGTAGCATTTTCAGCCATGAGATAGGCCGTGCTTCTGCAGTACTGTGGTGCATGGAGTGCCAAACACTTTGAGCTGTCCAAGAAACAATTCCTTCCTGGTCAGAAAGCCTTCTTTCTGCATTAATTTTCTTTTTGAAAGAATTTGTTAATTTTTACAGTTATCTTGAATAGAGGCATGGAACTCATTTTTGAACGACACCTAGTGGAAGTTGTGTGGTCATGGAAGGGGGGGTTGGAACTAAGTGGTCTTTGAGGTCTATTTCAACCCAAACCATTCTATGATTCTATGACTCTGTGATACATGGAAAAATAAAATGCTTAAACTGTTGATAATGCTTTCCCAGGTGGTTTATGGAACCCATGCAGGCTAGCAGAGCATTTTTGGTATCAAGATAGCAAAACTAGAGACATTTTTTGCCTTCTGTTACAGCTGTACAAAAACTGGCAGATGATTTCTGCCCAAATTAGCACACCAATAAAGGATTGTCAAATTACCTCTTTCATCACCTCCCTCTTCATCTTCATAGTTTCAGTGGAATTATGGTTCTTGCACACTGCACAATGCACATATGTCTCTCAAGGCACGGGACACTCATCTTCTCTAGGAGAAAAAATAATGCCTTAGGGATCCACATACTGTTTACACAAGCTCTGAGGTTACTTACCACCTTTTGTAAGATTATAGCTTTGCCATCCACATGGTTTTCTATGGCAGTGCAATTACTCCTTTAGTTGTGCAGTTGTGTTTATAACTCTCCTCCCAGCCCCTTCTTCAATGAAATTGAGACTCTTCCATGAACAAGAATTCCTCTTCCTCTCCTCACCCTGCAACTCCTGCATGAGAGAAGAGAGGAGTAAAAAGTCAGATCTGAGTTTCCAAAAGTTTTTAATTTTCAGACTCAAGATCCAACTCTGACTTCTGTGTCGGAAATATTCACATTTCATACTCTTTGCAGTACTCAGGATGTGCAACCAAACCTATTCTTTTGCATATTAATCACATAAAAGCCATACATGTAGTGGAAGGACCAAATGTAAATTTGAAAGGAGAAGGGTCTCTGAAGACAGGTCAACAATTGCTGCTGCACTTACTGACAATGCAAAACAGAGTAAAATAGGTCAGTACTTTGCATAAAAAACATACCTCCGGCTCAAGGTGAAAAAGTTCAGCTCAAGTACTTTATGAAGCAATTTCTTTATTGATATTAGTCCTAATCAGTAAACAGGAATAGATTCACTGTACTAACGAACAGTGAAGATAACTGTTGTCTTGAGGAAAGATACCAAAACTTAATTCAAAAGGCAGGGGCAGAAAGAAATTAAATAAGAAGGTGATAATTCAGAGGAATATAAAAATTGGCATGAAAGGTGATTTTCAGGTGGTTAGCAAGTCAAAATGGGAGCTTCTGGGAACCAAATCTGACTCCTGTAAAGTGAAAAAAAATTCCCAACATTAAGAAAAATAACAAATATGGATTCAAGCAACAAGGTCAACAGGAATTGAAAAGGTAGTAACTAAGACATCAAGAGAAAACAAGATAGACTTCACATTTTCAGAAGCAGAAAACCTTTCAATAAATAAATTATTCAGATGGCCTACCAGGAAAAAGAGTCATTTCAGAGAAGCCAGAAGTGTAATCTGCAAAGTCCTTGCTCCTCCTGACTAACTCCTTATACCTTCAAAAGCCCCATTGATTTCAATTAGTGTTTTTCTAAGGAACTCCAGTGTGAAGGTCTGTATAAGGTGATTATCTGAGCTAGTCCTAATAATTCTCTTTCTTCTGTCTTCTATGTTTCATAGAATAGAATGACAGGAAAACATTTGTGTGAAGAATACACAGTCATTGCCTGATTAAATATTTGTGTTTCTGCACCCAAGTTTTGCACCATTCCTATAGGCTTTGATAATTAGAAAATGAATAGAAAAACATAGGTGAGCATTATGTTAACCTAGGAAGGTCTTTTGTCTGAGTGTTGTCTAGTGGAATAACCCTATAACATCAAACAAGCGTTCTACTCTGGTCTTATTCTTAAGGTGCAGATTACTTAGCGGCAGTTTATTGAGGTGCAATCGATGTATGTGAGTCAGATTCGAGGAAAATATTTAATAACATTTGCCTTAAAGTTAAGATTTTATTAACATCGACATTAATCAAACTGTTAAACTCAAAGTGTACTAATACCAAGCTTTTACATCAGGACATAAATAATGGAATAACTATGAAATATTATTATTATTAAATGATCAGTCATTATTACTGTTGCTCTTAACAATCCCTCCTGAAGAGATTTTTTTTGTTTTCTTTTCAATAAGAAAAAATCACAAGTATATAATATGCACCAAACTCTCTCCTCCTCTCTCCCCAGAAATAACAAAATCAAAGTCACAGCACAACAATATATGAATAAAACTTCCGTGAACATTTTGAAGAAGCTTCAAAAGTCTATTAAAGGTTCTTAGTATGGTATTGCTAATAATGAACTCTACCCTAAACATAACAGGGAAGATCAAAAAATAAAGGTGGAAGCTAAAAGGAGGAAAAGCTATTACTGTAGTGCAAAGAAACAAGAAGGAATGTGTGGGTTTGTTATGCAAGGGGTATTCTAAATGCATGAAGAAAAGCCTTGTATTTTATTCAAGGTGAAAAAGGTCTCGCAGCAAGGGGTTGAGAACTATAACTGCAACAGTGGGAGAAGAGGATGAACTGCTGTGAAATAAAACAGGACCTCAAATTATGTTGAGGTCAAAGTCTCACATTTGGCAGTATGACCCAGCTTCATGATTATTTTCATGACACCCACTAAAACCTCACAAAATAATGATAAACCCCCTTATCACTAGCCATTTTAATTATTAATCTGGTGGCAATTTTGGGCTGCTTTTTCTTTCATGCTCCATTCATAATTTAAACAATGTTCTTACCCTCGTGGCAATTAATTTTAACTAAAAAATAATCACAGAATCACAGAATATGCTGAGTTGGAAGGGACCCACAAGGATCATTTTGTCCAACCCTTAGCCCTGCACAGGATCATCCACTTGCCCGAGTATCATCTAAAGACTTGAACTCTGTCAGGCTTCGTGCTTTGACCACTTGCCTGGGGAGCCTGTTACAGTCCGCCACCACCCTCTGGGTGAAGAACTTTTCTCTAGTACCCAACCTAAGCCTCCCCTGACACAACTTTAGGCCCCTTCCTCTTTCCCTCAGGAGCAAGTTGGAGACTGCAATGAGGTGTCCCTTCAGTCTCCTCTTCTCCAGGTTGAACAGACCAAGTGACCTCAGCCACTCCTCATATGGCTTCCCCTCAAGGCCCTTCATCATTTTTATTGCCCTTCTTTGGATACTCTCTAAGAACTGAATATCTTATATTGCAGTGCCCAAAACTGCACACAATATTCAAGGTGAGGCTGCACCAATGCAGAGCAGAGTGGGACAATCCTCTCCCTCATCCAGCTGGTGATGCTTTGCCTGATGCCCCCTAGGACACAGTTGGCCCTCCTGGCTGCCAGGGCACTGCTGACTCATATTTAACCTGCTGTTGACAGGGACCACCAGGTCCCTTTCCATGGCACTGCTTTCCAGCATCTCATTCCCAGTCTGTACGTACATCCAGGGTTGCCCCATCCCAGGTGCAGAGTCCAGCACTTCCTCTTGTTGAACTTCATATGATTGGTGATTGCCCAGTAATTTGTCAAGGTGTCTCTGCGGGGTCTCCCTGCCTTCCAGGGAGTAGACAGTTCCCCAGTTTTGGATCATCTGCAAACTTGCTTAGTATCCCTTCCAGTCCTGTGTTTAAGCCATTTAGGAAGATGTTGAAGAGCACAGGGCCCAAGATGGAGCCCTGTGGAACCCCACTAGTGACAGGTCACCACCCTGATGTTACCCCATTCACTGTTACCCTCTGTGCTCGATCCATGAGCCATTTGCTCACCCACCACATGATGTGTTTATCCAGCTGTGTGCTGGGCATTTTGTCCAGAAGGATCCTGTGAGAGATAGTATCAAAAGTTTTACTAAAATCCAAAAAGATTACATCAAGTTCCCTTGATCAACTAGGTGGGTTACCTTGTCATAAAAGGAAATCAGATTAGATTAGCAGGACTTTCCTCTCATGAAGCTGTGCTGGCTGTGACCAATGACTGCATTGTCGTTCAGGTTTTCAATACTTTCCAGGATAATCTTTTCTATAACTTTTCCAGGCATTGAAGTGAGACTGACAGGCCTGTAGTTTCCAAGGTCCTCCTTTTTGCCCTTCTTGAAAATCAGGACAACTTTCGCCAACTTCCAGTCAGCTGCAACCTCTCCAGAACCTCAAGACCACTGAAAAGTCATCAAGAGGCTTTGCGATGACATCAGTCACCTCTTTGAGGATTCTGGGATGAATCCCATCAGGCCTCATAGATTTGTAGGGAGCCAGCTGAAGCATCAGATCCTGCACCATTTCAGGGTTGACTGGGAGCTGATCATTCTCACAGTCATGATCCTCCAGCTCAGGGCACTGAGACCCCCTTGGTGCGTCATCTGTATTGAAGACACAAAGAACATGTTAAACACCGCTGCCTTGTTTCTGTTCCTGTTTGTGAGGTGACCATCCTCATCAGGCCAATGATATTTCTATAGTGCCTATTGCCATTAATATATTTGAAAAAACTCTTTTTATTGTCCCCCACATTTCTAGCCAGCTTCAAATCCAGTTAACCACACAAATTTTCTCCCTACAGTAGCAAGCAACATCTCGGAATTCTTCCCATGTCACTTGACCTTGCTTCCACTGGACATACACCTTCCTTTTTTGACTTGTTTCCAAGACAAGATCCCTGTTCAGCCAAGTCAGCCTTCTACCTCACCTACTTGACTTCTGACATTTGGGAATTGCCTGCTCCTATGCCCTTGGGAGGTGATGTTTGAAAAGTGACCAGCACTGATGGACCCTAGCACTTGCAAAAACATTTTCCTAGAGGACCTTAATTGTTAATGCCCCGAGCAGCCACAAGTCTGCTTTCCTCATGTCCAGAGTTAAGATTTTGCTGGCACTTTTCCTCCTGTCACCAGTGATTTTAAACTTGGTTACTTTGTGGTCACTGTGGCCAAGACAATCACCAAAGTCCAACTGGTTGATGAGGTTCACTCTGCTGACAAGCAGCAGATCAAGGAGGACATCTTTCCAAGCCGGCTCCCTTAGGACCTGTTCCATAAAGTTGTCATGAAACATACTATTCATTTGTTTTAACTCATAATGTTTTATCTAATTTTTTAGAATTACAATCCCAATTCCATTCCCAGAGCAAGCAAAAGTCATATAGAACCAATTCAATGGGTTGTGTGAAGCAGACAGCAGTCTCTGCTTCCAATGCAGTTTGTCATAAATAAATCACATAGACACGTACCATGAAAAACCTATCAGAGTTCACAAAGGAGCCTCTTCTCACTAACGGAAGCCTGAAGCCTCAGCTGACCTCAATGCAAAGGTGTAAAGGTTTTTGCAAAGTTGTTCTTATCATGATGAGATTTGAAAGTAAATGAAAACAAACAACTTTTGCCTGAAAATTCTAGATTTGTGCTATGATTTTACTACCTTTCTTCCTGCAAGAAGAAACTTCTGAGAATACAGGAGAGCAAGAGACAGTCCCTAATTGATTCTGTCATAACCTTTAGGTAACATATCTTGGGACTAGTCACATTTCCTCTCCTTTTAGGTGTAAAATCTGTTTCTTAAGTCTACAGATAACTTTAAACTGGTTTAACATTACAATTGGAAGATGACTGACTCTCAAATATGTTACGCGCCTATGCTTATTGTGAAATGTAGTATTTCAGGGTACTATCTGACTTTAAAAAAACTTCATCTAGACTCTCAATTATATGTCCCGAAAATTCATTCTCCAGACACAAGAGAGAAATACTCTCCTTAATATTCTTTTTATATTTTATTTTATTCTACATGTGTCTTTCTACAAGTTTTATACATGAAATTAGAGATACAGTTTTCCCCTATACCCCACAAGCAGTGAACACCCATGGACACAGACACAGGTCTTTGCAGTATGCACAGTGTACAAGCCTTGTCTTGACTTAGTGCAAATATTGGAAGCATCTTTGAATGAAAACACAGAAGGATCTTAGAGAGCAGCAGAGACTAAAGTAGACACAAATATATCCACAGTTGTCTCCCTAAAAATGTCCATTAATGGCCTGGATCCCACTTTGCTTCCAATATACATCCTTTTAAATAAAATATCAGTAAAATAAAACCGATAAGTAGTCTCTAAGCATGAAATGTTTTATGATGAAAAATAGCTTCTGCAAATTACTATAAACCTCTTATGACGCAATAGAAAAGCTTGATTTGAGATCCTTTTGAGCTCCCCTTATTTCTCTCAGCTTTATAATTACCAGTTTTGTAATGCATACAATCAGCATTTGTTACTTTCAATGAATTGCGCCTCACATTGTTGAAATAATCATGTTGCTGCTGATACTGTTCATATTGACCAGTATTGATAGGAAAACCACCTTGTTTCAGAAAGAGGTCCAATCTATTGATGATTTATGTGGAAGATCTGGCTTTTGGGTCAACATCAGTCTTTGGATTATATTGTTTGTTTTCAGTGATGGGTTGCCCAAAGCACGGTTTCAATAAGGGGTAGTCAGCAAATAATTCCATATGATAGTCAAGAGTTTACACTCAAGAGATAGTTTATATTATCACAAAAGAGGAACCCTTCATTACATACTGCAAATCATTGGCTTTGCCTTCTAAATCAAAAGTCAACATCCACAACTAATATTAATGCACATATTTTCACCGAATTTTAGAGAATAACAGAATTAAAGAGAAACCAGTTCAGAACCGAAACGATGAAATAATGTATATGAAAATGACAAACTTTTAAACATTACTGAAATTTTCCAAAGATATTTCAGCAGCAAGTTATAGGCTTCAAATAAAATTTAAAATTTAGCAAGTTAAATGTGTTATACTTAGAAGAAAAAGGGCTTTTTCTTTACATTGATTGGGTTTACAACTCTTTTGCATCCTAAGTAAACATCAGGAAAAGCCCAAGAAGGGAGCAAAATTCCCAAATTCTATAGTCACTTCAATGAGGGAAGTCACAGAGTTTACAGGGTGTGCAAGGATGCAGTTCTTGACAACATAGTATGTCAAAAGCAGCACACTTGTATATAAAGTAAGAGGGATTTATAAGAGGGATTCTTTTCAGATTTCATCTTGGTTGCTTAACAAGAAAATTAACCATGATTACTTCTCTTTTGTTCAACTGGTCTTTGCACACCTTTTTAATTGAATTGTCTATTCCCTGCTCATTGCAGGGGCATTGGACTAGATGACTTCTAAAGGTCCCTTCCAATCCAAGCTGTTGTTTGATTCTGTGATTTTGGATTTTGAAAAGAAATGTTTTTGTTTTCTTCTGCCTTCTCAAGGTCCCAGTTATGTATACTTTCTAAGTGACTAATAATGTGTTCCACACCCAAAATTGCAGCGGTCTTGAATATTAAGGTATTCAGACCACTCTGGAAGAGATCTATGCTGGTAACATATTGAATATGACTACTAAGAGACTAACTTAATGCATGGATTCCTTTGAAAGCTGCTAATGAGGTGTTTTTCAGTGTCAGTTCAGCCAAATGAATCCTCATTTTCCATAGAATTACAAAAATTAGCTATAATAGGTTCAAGAAAATGTCATTCTATCCCAGTATCGTGTCTCCCAAAATAATTGCCACCAGATGTAGAGAGAAAAGTACAAAAAATATGCAAGCATATAATGATACTTTTTCTTGTACGTTGTTACAGGAACAGGTGATCATGCAGATAGTAGTGAAGACCAGAGCTCTTTGGTCACTGACTCATGGCCATCAAGGGAACTGCTTGGGCACAGCAATGAGAATTTCCCTGAACGGTGTAACTGATAAGGAATAGAAACATGAGCATTCGGGAATATTTCAGGGGACTTGTGTGGAAATTCTGATGGGCTTCCAGAAGGGGTCTGTGGTATTGTGTAAAACATTTGTGTGAAAAGGTTTAGGGAAAGATGAGAAAAGGGAAGGCTGTAAGACACAGGGCACAGAGCTGTATGTGACAGTAATTTGCTACTGGCCAGACTTGCCCTTCTGCTGGATTTCGCAGGGTCTGTAGAACCTTTAACAAGAACAGTGTGTTGTAATTCTAAGATCTCTTTCTGAAATGGTGACCGACAGAGCAGGCACAAAAACTACCTGTTAAAAGGCAAGATTTTTCTTCTCTCCATATCTTGCATATATCTCTGCTGAGTTCCATTTGCCATTTTATTTCTCTCAGTCAGTCAGTTGGTCGGTCAGTCAGTACCACAATACCATTCTGTGACTCTGCAATAGGTTGTTATTTTTCGTAGTCCAGATGACTTTGTGCATCTGTACATTTTGCTGCACTGAGAAAATGGACCATCAATTCCAGTCCTTAATTTTTAATGAGTTACTTTTCTATGCAGTAATCCTTTCTATCATCCCAATAGCACTGAAGTTTCTTTGATAATCTTTTTGAGTCACTACTCAGAGAACAGATGTCACCTGGATTCTGCTTGATCACATTGCCTGTGATTACTTAAAAAAACTGACAGATTTGTGAAGTGCTTTCTAAGAGCCATATTGACCCTCCTCCAACAAACTTATCCGTGTTTCCTTACTACAGTCTGTATCTTTCCTTCTCTTCTTCCCTCCTTCTCTCCCTCTTCCCTTCTTCCCTTTCTCTGAATCATCTTTTGGTGATTTCGTTTTATCTCTATGTTCCTTGACAACTTGGACAGTCTTCTGTCATAGTTCATAGACTTTCTTATTCTCTAAATGTGTTTTAATTATTTTTAATATCTTCTTTTATTCCTCTGGAGCCCTCTCCTGCAAACTCTTCCCTTGACCGAGACAAAGTTGCTTAGTATTATAAGCAACCTTGACTTTGGGAAATGCTGGAACTTTTCCTCATTTAAATGCTTAGTCCTTTCAGACTTATTTTTTTTTAACTTTCCTCTGGAAATTTAAATCTGGACAGAGTTAGTTCTCCTGTTCATATTTCCATCAAAATTAAACAATCAGCTTTCAGTCAGTTGATCCAAACCTCTTTGCTTATAATTAAATTATAGGTGAAAATTAATGAAAAAAACCTAAAATCTTGTTGCCAACCAAAAGTGTTAGATCTTATTAATAGCAATAATATAGATTGCCTAAAAAGTGCTCTGGAAGTTTATGTTTCTCATAAGGATAACATTTTAAATAACATTTTTCTCTGCAGAAAAATTAGTCAGATCTGATTGTGGGCTTCAACAGCGGGATCCTTTCACTCACTATTGCAAGATTCTTCCCCCAGTTCTGTCATTTTAGGGGGGTTCTATTTTAACTGTGGAAATGCTTCCATTTTTTTACTGCCAATTAAAGACGATGAAAGAGAACACGTAGCCCACCATGTTATTCTTCATGAGCAACACACAGTTCGTAGTTCAGTTTCAGTCATTGCTTTCCAGTCCTGTTTCTAAAAGTTCACCCTGTACTGGATTTCATCTTGTCCTCACCTCCTGTTAATTCTTCCATTTGATTGCCTATAGTCTTGCCATTGCTTTACATTGGTGTATTTAACTGACCACTTTATACTTTGCTGCGTTTAACCGACCACTGTCTGTCCCGTCTTTTATTAGGCACTAATTACATTGCAGTCCAGTTTTTGCTGTTATCAATATTACCACTGTCTTCCTCATTGATCTCTCATTTTCTGCTTAATGATATTACTTCATCCGCTGTCACATTTTAATTCCTCTTTGTTTTATTGGAGGTTTTATGTCCTTTTTAAACTAAGCTCCTTAATCAGCTGTCATGTAGTCTGGCTCTGCCATGCTCCATTATCCCTCAGTACTCCTTTGGCTGCAATTAAAAGCAACTGATGCAAAGAATTTAAATGTAAATTTTAATGATCTAAGAAGCTTGAATTAAGTGCTTTTGAAATCCAGGTACTGACTAAGCTAAACACACCACAAAAAGATGACAGAGTGATTTAGAAAAATAATTTTAACATTATTTAAAACTGCAAGATTGGTTGACTGTTCTCAGGTTGGAAAGGGAGTGCGTCAGAAATACAATACTGAAGTTTAGCCCATTTGTTCTTCATTGCAAGGGATGGGAAGATGGGTAATGAGGATTAACATGGACCACATTATTTCATGTTACCTGTGCCAATGATATTGTGTAATGAGGAGGTACTTGAATCAGGGACAAGCACCAAGGAATTTAAGAGAAATGTTTCTACTGATTAATAAAAAAAATATTTAGATTGGTCTGTAATAGCCAGAATTTGACACAGCTTTCAGCAAAGTTAATGCTGATTAAGGGGAATAGAAGTGAGTTTAAAACACTTCTCAGTTGACCTTCTGTACACCTTAGTGTTCCGAGGTCTCAAACATATGCATGTCTGAATAGGGTTGTGCAAAATACTAACGATAGAGGGGTGTCTTTCCTGTTCAAGTTTCCTTCAAAATTGCAGGAATCCTCTACAGGTTTTGGCAATTGAGAAATTTATTACTTCAACAGTAGAGGTTCAGATCTGAATTTATCTTTCAAATTTATTTCATATTCTCTTGAAAAATAGTTTTAAAGGGTTCACTGTTTTTCTGAGAGATCAGACTGAAGAACAATATACTGTAAGAATGGCAAGACTCCTAGAGAATCAAAGAGAAAGAGAAAAACCAAAACCTACTTGAAAATTATCTCTTTTCAGAGTTCCCAAGAATACTTCTCTGGAGTATATTTGCTCTTGAAACCAACGCAGTAATTCAGGAGTCCAGGTCTCACTTCCCATACTTACATTTTCTGACACATACCAGAAGATGTTGTTAAGAGTCCTCTTTCCACAAAAGAGGAGTCCCTCAGTAAAGAAACTTTTTTTAGGTTTACAGTCTTCAGTCACATTTTTAGTATGAGATGTATGCAGTAGAGAAGGCTTTAGAAGAAAAACTTCGCTTTGAATTGGAAGTAAAATAAGGTCATTATAAGATTCTGTCAGGAGCTCAGGAGTCACTTATTTATACCCTAATGTAACTTTTTGGCTAACTCTTTTCTGAAAACTCTTAACAAGAAACTGTGAGAATTCCAACCAGTAAATAGCACAGTTAATTATTTTAACCATATTTTAACCCACTAAAGTTATAATCTTCATTAATTGGTTCTGAAAGGTTATTTTCCTTGCACATGTTTTAGTTGTGAAGGAAAATTACGACCTGTAAAATGAGCCTGACAGTAGAGAAAAGATATTGAAAAGGTAAAGAAAATGAGAGTGCAAGAAACTGGATTTTTTGATTTGTGAAGGTATGTCTTGGGCTTAAAAAATAGTTTCTGAAAATGACAGCACAAGGCAAATTTTCTTTTTTCTGTCACAAAACCAGGATTAAAGCCGAGAAAACAGTTTTTAAAAAATGCATCCCGACCATGCTGCATACCAAGTGGACATCAAAAATTTATCTGATAAATCATATAAATGATCTGATACCCCTCTCAGAACAAAAAGCTGCACAACATAATTAAAAGACTCTTTGTTGTGATCATGACATATATATTGCAGGGTTTGCTGATGCATTCAGAGCTAGAATACTGACTTTTTACAGAAATATTTTATTGTGAGAATCTGAGCCAGAAACTAAAGAAAAATGGTTTCCTCCAGGAAATCTCCTCTGACCCTCTAATCCCTTCCTACCTCCTCTAGTTCAGAAATTCCATCATTTACTCTAGTGATCCCTGCCTCCTGCAGTACCTCCTCCCACCATGCCCTAACCACCCTTTCTCCTCATCATCATTTAAATTGCTCCCACAGCTCCCAGTTGTTGGATGGTGAAGAGGCATCTAATATGGTCAGTTCTGAACCACTCAGATACTGATCGGCTTGTTGGCACCAGCTCAAATTAAACAGCCCGAAGTAGCTATTTCTCTGGTGGGTGGGGGAAGACAGGAGAGGAATAAAGAGAACAGAAATCTCTCTCCTCCCTCTGCCTTCTATAAGGAACCAAAGGAGCACAAGAACTGTGTGATCTCTTCTGAACCAATACATATGACTGGAATTATTCGGTAAGTTACCCAGTTCTCTGGGAAGTGAGGGGAGAAGATAAAGGGGAAGACAAATAATATGATTTTAAAAGACTAATTTTCTTATAAAGCAAGGCTAAAAATAAATAATAAATAAATAAATAAATAAAATGATGTTGTCATCGTTAATGTTTCTAACTAGATGCCAAATAGTATATCCAAGTTTTTTTCTCAAGTAGACTTTGCAGAATCTAGATAGTAGAGAAAGCATACAAGCATCAGTGCCTAAGTGGCTCTCAAATGTGACATCTTTTGAGGCTTTCTGTATTATTCTGTCATTGACTGATCTAAAACTGCACATTTTATGCCGAACGGAGAGAAATGTTGGGCTATTGCATGTAATGGAAATAGGCATAACAAGAATCAATGGCTAGACCTTGCAGTTAGACGTATTCAAACTTATAATGAGGCAATTTTTTAATTGCAGTGGTGATTAACTATCAGAGCCATCAAGTAAAGTGATGATGTTTCTCCAGTTGTTGAAGTCCTCAGATCAAGACTGACCGGTGTTCTGGGACATAAGCTTGAGCCCATTACAAGTTATTTGGCTAACTACAGAGCTTAACTAGCTGAAATTGTACTGCTGGTACCGGCTTGTGTTATATTTAGCTCAGTCTAAGAGATCTAGTGATCCCTGTTGGCTTTCAGATGTATGAACTGATGAAGTGAAGCTGACATAAAAAGTTGGAATTTGCCAACAGCCAGAGCCAAGGGAATATGGGATGCTTCAGTTTGGTGGTTGAACAGCAAAGAGAAGAGTGACTTGAGCTGACTGGAACAAGTTTTATGCAGAATTTGAGCAGTGATAGAAGGGTTGAGAAAGAGAAAACAGGTTAATCAAAAATACTTCATTTAAAAGCCTTTGCTGTAAGATTGTTTTCTTTTCACTGTGGACAATTATGAAAAGATTAAAATTTGCCTTCAAAATACTGAAATGAAATATCTTGTACAGAAAAAATTTCCTGCAACAAAAGCTGTGATGAATTGCCTGCAAAACATCAATAAATATAGTTTTTTCATAATTCCTTTTTTGCTGAATATACATTTTTTTCAAGGAAAACAAATATATTCAATCAGGAAAGCAATGAAAAGCATATTTATAAGAAAGATCAAAAGTATACCAATACACATTACCATGGCATGTCCTTACTAAGAAAGAAAGAGTGGATTGACAGGTAAAGATTACTCTGGGAAAAACTAAAAAGTGGTTAGCATGATCATTAGCAAAAGGTGCCCCACCATAGGCTAAAACTGAATTTAGTTTTAAATAAAATCCTGATAACATTTTCTACATATGTTCCATGAATATGAAATTAAAGAAAACAGAAGAGAGGGATTGATCAGTTGATACTTGTGATAG
This sequence comes from Neopelma chrysocephalum, assembly GCF_003984885.1. NCBI lineage: Eukaryota > Metazoa > Chordata > Aves > Passeriformes > Pipridae > Neopelma > Neopelma chrysocephalum. Next base: position 10,626,873 of record NW_020897692.1, read on the forward strand.
ACAAGGGTAATGGTTTATTCAGATTAATATATTTATACAAATTAATCCAGTGCAATACTTGAATAAGTGGCTAACCAATGTTTATTCAAACAAAATTAATCAAAATAATACTTATAAGATGTTTAACAATTGTTTGTGATGTTTTCTTAATTTATCTATAACTTTCTACTAATTTGTGTTCACAAACTTTATACAACACAGGGTTGATATACCTACTAACAAACAGGGGTTGTGACACCGAGGTGATGAGTAGCTTTCTTTAACCTCCTTTCTGCAGTTGACCATGATACAATATGCCATGGTTCACCTTTTACCACTGACCTTCCTACACAGAAGGCTGCATTCCTCCGTTTCCTTGTGAATAAACAGTCAGCTTTATTTCTTGAGAGTAAATAAAGAATATCAAGGGCTACAAGGAAGAACCCAAACCTTCCCATTTAGCTATTCTACCTATAACAGTCTCTCAAGAAATTCACCAGAAGGGACCAAAAGTGTAGATTCACCAGCTCGCTCATAGCTGCCTTGAACCTTTGACATTGTGCTAATATGTATATATATGTATCTTGTCTGTTGTCAAAGACAATTTTAAAAGTGGTCCTGTTAACTCTACTTCTGAAACATCTTTGTTTCTACTCGACAGCAAAAAAAATTATTCTCATGTTTTCACACATAACTGACCAAAAACCATGCCACATCTATATGCAGATTCCCAAGTTGTTAAGACAGAGTCTGTTTGAACACGTCAGCTTTGTCTATTTTATTCATAGAGTTTGATTACAGTGATCCATGGGCTATACACACAACAAATCTAATACTTTAAATTCCTAATAGCTTCTAGGCCATCAATGAAAGCATTTGCACATTAAAACACAGTAAAAATGGCAAGGAAAAAAAAAAAAAAACAAAAAACTCCAAAACACAGAAAGGTGGTACATAAAGTAAAAAGGAAAATGAAAAATTCTACATTCTAGTAATGTAAAATATTTTTTCCCACTCTATGTTTTCCATCTCTCACCTTCTTATCCCATAAATATGAAGAAAGAGATGATGTAATTAAAATTATACATAATGGTTAGGCTAAGGAGTTAGAAATTGCATTCTAGATTGCATTAATATTTTCTCATATTTTTCCAAGAGCTACACACACAGAAAGACATACACACATATGGAGTGAGCAGTAGGAATCTTTCAGTTCCCTTAAAATGGACCTCCTGTGCATTTTTTATTTGCAAAGAATAAGAGGTCCTATTTTCATTTTTATTATTATTATTATTATTATTCTCATTAGTTTTTACATCTGCAAGAAAGCTAAAACTCATAGAGCTGGATTAAAAATCCCCACAACACTTGACTTCTGTGGTTACTAATTTTAATAAAATATTATGGAAACACTTGTTAGGGCTCAGTCCTGATAACTTTAGGTGAGTTTACTACTGTCTTCTTATACAAAATTTCAATTTCATGCTTTACCTTTCTGGTTCCAAGTTCAACACTGATATTGACTTTCTTCTTAGTACTTTAATGTGCTACTGTGACATATCTCTTGAGACTGCCCCTTCATTCTTCAGGTCGTTATCAAAATAATGAATTTTTTTCCTTTCATTTCTCAGTAAAAAAACACAAGCAATGGTGACCTTTCACTAAACATAACCTGGAGTAGAAGTTCACTTGGAAACATTCATAGAAAGCTCTCATTTATTATTGGAGATAGCCACTGACATCTTTTTTTCACTGGTGAGATCTATCAAATCATACTAAAATGTGCCATTTCAGAGGCTACAGAGCCAAGATTTTTGAGAAAATTTTTGTCTTCCATGAGAGCACTCAGAGGAAGACAACACTTTGAAAATTTTCAGAGAATTCCTGTCAGTGAGTTTAACCTGACATGTTGCAGAAATGAATCAAATTATTCTAGAGAAGCATGGAAGCAAGGAAATGAAGATTTGAGATGCACACAAATGTCCTGCTTTTGGAAGATGATATTTAGTAATGCAGAGACAGAAATCTGCCTGTAATGAACCACATTGCCAAATGAACTGCAAGTCTAACTAGTAGTCAGTTTTAAGTAACTTATAAAAAACAGCCTTTCCTTAGGAAATGTTCCACCAGCTTGACTGATTAAGGGAAAGACAGCACTTCTTTCTCTAAGGCAAGGCACAAGGGATACTCAAGTAATTTAAATTACTTATCTTCTGCAGCAGCAAGACAGACTTGCTTTAAGACACTTAACTGTATGAGACACTGCAAGAACAATTTTGACTGGGTCTTCTCCAACACATATCATGACCTCAGCAGTTCAGTGTACATGAAAATTGAGGGAGCCAAAATTTCCATTTTCCCCTCGTGTCTCTTAAACAGATATTACCCAGTTTGCTAAATGCCAAACAGATACAGCACAGGTGAGAGACTGCTCTTTACTCAGTTCATCCTCTTGAACACTATGAAAATCACCCAAAGATATTGTAAGTTCCAGGTAAAATCACAAGGCTGGGCCACGGACTTTCAAGCAAGAATGGAGGTTTATTTTGGGGATGCTCAAAGCTGCCTGAACTGGGCAGCAACTAGGTGGCAAAAAACACATTTCAGGGCCTCTCAGTTGTGCCTATCCAAGGCCCTCAGAAATGTGTCGTGCTGCTTTCTGAGCCCTTCGCCTTTCCCCCTCACCTCCCCACCCCGTCTTCCTGCCCCACTTATTGGAAGGAATGCTTCTTTTGCAAAACTTCTTAGATAAGAGAGTTCCCCGTTTAGTTTGCACACATTCTCTCAGCATAAGAGAGAATGTTTCTTTAGCCACAACAGGTTTCTTGAGCAAAGAGAAATTTCCAGTTTGCCTCATGGCCATTTTTTCCGCAAGGTCCCTGCAATCCCCACATATAAGGAAAAACCCTGCTCCATGTGCTAATTCACTCTCCCTCCATAACTCCACATAGTTCCTTTTCATTCACACATAGCACGAGTGTAACTTGACACAGCTCCGTAAGAAGACAAGCTGACATTTGCATGCATCACTAACCACTTTCTGCTCATTCAGTTCCTCTATTTCTGGCTCCCTTTGACCCATATTTTAACTAAACATTGGAGGTGTTATTAAAATCAGACTATGTCTTTTCCTCCTAACATGAAATTCCTGTTACACACAGCACAGGTGATGCCCCACACAGAACCAGATAGTCTAAGGATCAATGCTAAATCTGCATACCATATTTGGTAGGATGCTTTCCTTTGAGGACACCACATCAAGCTGGAATCAAACTGGGCAAGAAAAATTCCTTGTACTATAACTTTATGGCACATGCAGTCTTTGCAGTGTGCTCTGCCTGTGTCAGCAAATACACCTGCTGAGATTAGGGTGTCATAGAATCATTTAATAGTTTGGATTGGAAGGAACCTTTAATGGTCACCTAGTCCAACCACCTCAACTAGTCCAGCTCCCTTAAGTAAGGAGGTAAAATGTATGTGTCATGGGAATTTTCTTAAAATGTAAACTTAGGGCAACTGTTTTGCTATAAACCAATTTGGTAATTATTTCATTCAACTAGAAATAAAAACCTCAATTTTGGCACCTAATTTAAATCCAGACCACCTTTGATGCTACTGCATGATCACTTTATTTTGGCAGTAGTCTTCATTAAGAAACATAAGTTTCATGGGGGCTTCTAGCAGATATATTTGATATTTCTTCAGTGAGTCACTTTAATTGCTCGACTATTCTTCTCACATAAAGCCAAAGCAATTACATGCAGATACAAATGTGGGTCTATGAGTGCATTGTGAACCACACAAATTACTGCTTTAATTTTATACTTCATGTTGAATATACATAGCACCAAATGTATATGATTGGTTGGCCAAACCATGGTTTTAAACTGTTTTCCACAACCATTCTATGTTTTGCTGTCTTTTAATCAGATCTTTATGCAACATGCAGTTTAGTTAATAATATCTCTCTGGCAACATCCTCACACTATTTTGAAATTTGAATATCTTTTTTTTTCAGACTAAACTTAGTTTTTTGTTGGTTTTGTCTCCAAGGTTAGAAGGTGATATTGTGTACTGTAAGTATAGAATATAATTCAGTGGTTGTGTTCTGTTCTTAAAGATCATATTCTCACTATATCAATCGGCCACCTGCCTCACCCTTTGTGATTCCCAAACTTTTATGTATGAGTATCATTTATTTTAGCATTTTAGTGATGGAGAAACTCATGAAAAATATAGGGCATACTTTTATGATAGTCATATATCATTTTTCTAAAACTGCAACTCCTTAACCTTCTAAGAACAGTCTCTCTGATTACTTGCTGTGCAGTAACAAAAGAAATTCATTAATTCCACATACGTCAAAATAGTCTAAAACTAGAAGACGGGCAGTAGCAAATGACAAGGGCATAAGAATGGAAGGAGCAAAGTTTTTGCAAAAGTGAGAATACAGTCATTTTTGCTAGACAATAGTTTTCCACTAGCAGATCAGGAGCTGTTTGAGCAGCTTGAAGCAACACATATCTTTAGATATACAAAAGCAACTGAATGTTCTTTAATGAAGGCAAATAGTGATGACATACTCCCAAGTATCAAGTTTTCCTATTTATAGTCACCTGATTACTGACACCAAACACAAAATTTCTGTTCAGTGAAAACCCATCTCTTTGAAAAGTTCTTTTCCCACACTTACAATAGTCATTTTGTCTGCATTTACAAAAAGAATAAACAGGAAAAGAGGACAAATATTGATTAAGGAAGAAGTTCAGAAAGAAGGCCAACATGAAAGCTTCCAAATATGCTCTAACAACTGTTACTCCAAAGACTCATGCATCCAGTTTCCTGGTTTTGAGTGTGACAAGTTGCTGAGATAGAAATGAAACAGACAGGAGTATAGAGCTATCCTCCTCATGGTAAAGACATGGTAGCACAGGGATTTCCTGAAATGGATGGTGTATTCAGATGCACCTTTTAATAGTCATTAGTGAATGTTATAATTTGTATAATAATAAATGAGAATCCCATTATGTTTTTGCCATCTGTGGTATGCTCTGATACAGCAACTACTTGTGTATCAAGTTTGAGTTTATAAACCTGATGCCAAACTATTTTTATGTTCCTCCTCTTTCTTGTAGTGAAAGAAATGCATTAGTTCCTCTTTAGTGTTGCATCCATGACAGAAAAGCCCATTTTTTCTTTTATAAAGTGGCCTTTAAATGAAGAACTCAAGGCAAAATGGTAGAGCCTGGAAAGGCAAACTGAAAAGTCAATACAAGATACTTGAGTCAGTTTGGATTCTCTTCTGGTTTTGACACCAAATCCCAGTATTCCAGCTCACTGTTTTGGGGCACCTGGACTAGCATTACTGCAGTTCCAAGAGCAAGTACCCCCCTTAAATGGCCATTTGTAGATATTCTGAGAAAGATAACAACAGAAGAAAGTTTATCTATCAGGAAAACCGACGGTCATCCTCATTTCCTTGTGTGCATAAAAGAAGAGGCTTGAATAACCCACAGGAGCTATACAAACATTCAATATGTTAACCATAACATTGCAGCTTATTAGCCATAATAAGCTTACTGGAACAGTGTGTACTAACAAGTGCTATTACCACTGTCAATGCAAGGATGCCACATGAGAACAGCAACGAGGAAAGAAGATGATATATCATTACATTTAGGAAAAATTAAGGATGTTCAGTTTCATTTCTCCTCTGTTAAATCCTTTCAAAACTAGTGATTGAATCAAATCTTTGCCTAGAGCAGTGCCAGAAAAAAAAACCCCACGTGAATTTTCTGAGAAAAAGGAGAGGTAGTCTAAGATCAGAGGATATGAAATCAGTAAATGTTTTCAGACATTTTGAAAAAGTAAGCAATAGTAGCAGGTAGACTTGGAATTAGGGGGGAAAAAGCCAATATATCAGCAAATGATTAAACAAAGAACACAAGAAGTGACAATTGCAAATATTACGGGCAAGAAAAACCTGAATATATTTCAAAATAGCTTCACACACATTACTAAGAGAAATTCATGAAGGAAAATTGGAGGACAGGAACAGAATAGGAGAAGGAAATTACAAATCTTAATAATAGAACCTGTCAAGAGAGGAATGAAATTCAAGGTGCAATACTTCTGACTTTCTGCCTTCTGAAATGGTTTGCAAGTAATGCATCACCTTTCTCTTAAACCTGGCTGATGCTAGGTGCTTGACAGCAAGTCACAAGAAATCCTACAGTAAACTGCTGCAGAAGAGCTGAGTTTTTTTTACTTCTGCTCCATAGATTTGGTGGCTGGTTAACCCTCTGAACAAGAGTTTATAGTCCTGATTTACTAGATGATCAAATATCACATTCCTAAAAAATAAAAATAATAAGCTTAGTCTGATCTAATATGAGTATGGATGTTCTCTTCATCCACATAAATGCTTCATCATTTTTGATACCTAGTAAATTCTTGGCATCAGTAGTGATATTTTGTGACAGAAGTTTTAATGGCTTAAAAAGTCCTGAAAGAAATACTGTTTTTCAAAACATATAATTTAACTTTAGCTGTATTTAGTGAATGGTAGTTGTCAAGCATATACTTTGCCTTGTCAGTCAGTATGATTAGTTGTCCAATGCTTCAGTGCTTTAGTGCATCTCTAATAGGCTATTACGTAGCAAAAAGAAAGGAAAAAAAATCTTGAATGGTCTGGTAAAAATCATTATCTGCTTTGCTCTAAACCTTTGACACCATGCAGTCTGTGCATTCTGAATTGAGGTTGTTCACTTTCTGAAGCCTTTTGTCAATAGTAATTTTGATGAGGAGTTACTATTTTCAAAATATTCACAGCTTCTTTTAAAATTGAAATCAATAACAAACATTAGAGAAGAGAGAGAAAAACAGCATTACACAATCTACCTTGCATTTTCCCTGAGATTAGAAACCCATTTTATGCTGGATGGTGTCATCTAGGAAGATCTTATAGCAAACATTGTCAACCTCTTAATTAACAAGTACTCTGAACGGGTGACCAGTAAGGGATATATCTTTTCTTTTTCACCAGGACATGGTTAGTCTGGGAGCACCACAGCATGACACAGATGGTTTGAAGATTGCAGCCTTGAAAAACCCTTAAATAGAATGCACTTTTTGTCTCTCAAGAAGCAAATTGTCTGTCTAATAGGCAACACATCTTATGACTGGTGTGTTTTTGAGTTACTTTAATAACACAGAAGAAAACTACATGTTATTTTACCTCTTGCAGAGTTTTTTTCTGTCCCATTTTCTCTACAAACATTCAGTGCAGGTAAGAATGCATATTATATTTCTCCAGACAGATACTGCTTTAAAAGAAGATAAAGTCTCATCTTGTCACCTAATGAAACCTGTAAAGCTAATGTGTTTTTTAACCTACGTAAATCTTTCAGATTGGACCCTCGGGATTTGCCATGCATGGTGTTTGGTTAATTTCTTCATCATTTGCTGTGTCCTGCATTACATCTTCTGCATGGTGCAGCTGGATAGTAGGGAGAAAGCCTTGTCCTGGCAGTTGTGTTTTGAATCAAGCTGATCCTCCTGGACAAAGCGCAAGAGTTTGCCTATCGTGAAAACAACTGAACATGCCAAGAGCAAGCAGCTTCCCAGGGACAGGAACAGGCATAAGAGAGAGACGTGCATGCAAACATGGAGATGGAGACTCTTGGCACTGAGGCAACTGCCAACCCTCCTAGAAATTATGGAAAGATTTGTCCTTAGGGTGTACAGACAACTGTGCACAATTCAATTCTTATGTGGGAAGACCTTGGGAGCTCTTAAGAACAACCTTAAAGAGGAATAAGCTGTCTGACAATTAATTGATGTACAAACTCTTGTTTTTACTTTAGTCATTGCCCTGAGTACTGGTTTCATTAGTTCTCCATTGGTCTAATTCATATTCACGTAAAACCTAGCTTCTGCATTAGTTTTCTATTTCTGTCTGATTTCTTCCAGGTAAAAACACAAACACAATTACCCTGGTCAACTTAGCTAAAAATAGTCAAGGTCTGCAGGAATTCTAACTCTTCAGCCCTTAGCCAAAGACAATCTGGCAAAGAGATATGAATTAGTCTTCACATGTGTCAACTGACCACTGTAAGATGAGGAGACCTACAGAGACCACAAACTTTCTGTTGTTTCTGTTTGTACTTTCTGAAAGTATTAGCTCCTGTAATGTGATGTAGGCAGGGGATACAGTTTCACTCAACCTGTGCTGCACAAAGACCTGACCTTTTTATCTTTGGTGTAGAGGATTTAGCTCTCAATGGAGGTAAGCTTAACTGAGGTCTTTTATTACATCAAAACTCATTCCTTGATGTGTTTTTCCTAGCAAAGAAGAAAAAGTTCAGTAGGGAAAAGTGCAAAGCTAAAGACTGGTAGATGAGGACACTAAAAAGTCAAGGTTTCAAGGCTGTGCAAGATGCTCCCATCAGTTGAAAGGAAAGGTCAGGATCTGATCACTGACAATTTTTTGTGTCCTTCGACCTCATTCTCAGACATGGTCTCTTCTCTAATGGAGTAGGATAGGACTTGCCAAGGAAAACAGAAATGCAGAGATTCACAGCTGAGAAGAGCTGGCAGCATGTGTCCCTAGAAACAAACATTCTAATGAACACTTCAATATTGTTCCTATACTAAAAGCTCTATAAAAGGCAGAGCTAACTGTGTGTCACAAATGTGAAAATAAAATGCAGCCAAATAGAAACAGAGTCAAATAACAGTTCTGTAAACAGTAAAACAAATAGAATATTTTTAGTCCTTTTTTTGAACCACAAAACAGACTGGAGATTCAGTTGATAAAAAGCACTAATTATCCTGACTCAAGGAATCCAAGGATATGCACACTACAAAATCAGGAAATGTATACTACAGAAAGATGGTCTGGCCATATGCATTCTGGCAAGGTCTGAGGGTTTTGGCTGATTTAACTGAAGGAACTATCATAAATAGAACACCTAAATAAAGTAAGGTGGTATCAGGAGTAATATCTCATTCTTGAAACAGATAAAAATCTAGACTGTGCTGTAAGGATAAAGCAACAAGCAAATGAGGGCACTGAGAAATGTGATTGTGGGGTAACCGGAAATTATTTTAACTCTAGGAAGAAAATCCTGTGATTTCAGCTATCTTGGATTCAAAAAGGATTTATAAATAAAGTAGAGAAGCTTGCTTGCTGCAGACTCCTGGGATATCAGAATGCAAGAGCACTGCCATTCTAGCATAGAAAGGACATAACCATTGTGCAGAGGCACAAAACCTTCAATTCCTTTCAGACACATTTAGCTATTATCTGTACTGAAGTACTAACCTTTCTCACCTTTGTGCTTCCTTGAAAAGCATGGCAGGAGGCCAGTGAAAGGATGTCTTTAATGATACCAGACTCTATTGCAAAACTCAAAGACTTTAGAGATTACAGCAGTCATAACTAGTTCCACACAATGTGTCCCAGAGAAGCGTGAAAAGTGGGAACAATAAAGGAGGAATGCAACACAAACAGTGCTCGGGAAATGCCACAGTAAAAAGATGGGAGTTTGAAGAGATAAAAATTTCCCCTCAGAGCAACAGATGACCTGCTTACCCTCAGCATGCTGTATACAGTCACAGTACATTTCATAACGCCCAAAATAACCACAATGAATCACATTGAGCTTTATATCTATGCCTGTACTCAGGTTGTCTATCAGTTCTGTTTTACACACCTGCTATGTGCAAAATGCAATATCCTAGAAACAAAACCACTTGTTTCACCTAGTGCTATGCAGAGAGACTATGAGTTGCCCTGTACTTACAGTGTAGTGACTAACTAATTAGAATTGCAATGACAGGCGCAGGTCACACCCAGGTTTTCCTTTCTCTGTCCCACCTCAGAATAAAACTAGCATCATTCTTTGAAGCATATGTTATAATGGACACTGGAGCATATTATCACATTGTAAGCTACCCATGAGGGCACCTTCTTCCTCATCCATCACTAGCGGAGCTGACAGTGCCCTGAGAAAGCAGAATGCTGCATTTGCAGCTGGAGTTTATAGGGGAAGGATCAGATCTGCAGTGAGTAGCTCTCCCTGAATCAGAAAAAGTTCCTATACATTTGCCAGTAAGATTATCTCACAATGCTCCTTTCTGAAGTGTTTAAGGTTATCAATCTGCTCTGTAATATCTGAAGTCCTGGCTTTTCATCTCTGACTATTACAAGGTGCTATTCATCAGTAAAGGTCATTAGCTGGAATTTAAAATCACTGATGAGAAAACAAAAAACATTTCTAAAAAAAAGATAGTCTGGTTTCTAGTTTTGGTCCTTGCTTTCTGAAAGAGGTTAGTCACAGTGAGACTTGTCCACAACACAAGCCAAAATTTTCTACATATGTGTCAACCTTACTCTTGTAATCACCTTTCTCAGCAACGGACTAATTCTGGTTGTTATAAATCAAGAGCACTTACAATGCTAACCCTTACTGCTGGTATTTACTGAGAAGGTTCAATGCTGTGGCATATTCTTTGTCTTCCTAATAGCACCCACAGTGTTGTGGTGCATGATATTCAAGTCAAGCACTTGATACAAAGCTTCTCCGAAGGTGCTGTCTGTGGGATGCCATACTAATTCCAGAGAGAGCCAAAAGATACAGATATTTTCTCCACCACTGCCCTGTCGATGTGATGGAAATGAACCAAAGTTCATTTCAAAGAAGGGTAATAAAAAAATGGTACCAGCAAGTCTGTGGGTTATAATGACAGTAGTATGACGCTTAATTACATTTACTGAAAATTTCCAGAGGCTACAAGCTCTGAAAACACACACATGAGCAAACACACATACTTAAAAAGGAAAATACTGCAAGCTTAGTAGATTATTAAAGGAAGTTTGCTATGGGGTTTATTCACAAGGTCTCATTTCTGCATCTGAAGACACTATGCTAAAAAGTGGAGTTACTACAAAGGAAACATTAACTCCTCCATGCTCATGGTGATCACCTAGGTCTTTAAAAAGAAACCGCCTGCACTGCTCCCAGATGCCACCAACACTGTCCCACACCACTACATCCCCCTCCCACCTTGTCTTCCCTACTGGTTCTGAGATCTTCTCCCTTCTTCCAGGGTTGGATGAAAAGCATGACCCAGTTAACAATGGGTCACCACCTGTGCTTCCTCCTCAACCACCTTCTCAGTTGTCCAATGCCTAACATGGACACAGAGATCCATATCAGCCTTTTTTTTCCCAACAGCAGAGCTTCCTCTTATCCTGCCTGTAGATAACACACCACCTCTCAGTGTTACCGTACTTACAGCTGAGCAAAGGTACTGCTTCAAGGCAGCACAACTTTCAGACACGGTGCGGGTGTCTTGTTGACACTAGTCCTTACCGCATCTCGCCCATTTTCCTTCCCATTTCAAACAAAAAAACCTCAAGGAGCTATTTTGGACTTTAAAATAATTGACAAATAAAATGGAAGAATTTGCCTTCTGCAAGCTCCTGGCAGATCAGGATACAACATCTACGTGTGGGCTTCTCAGGAGTGGATCAAACCACATCTCAAACTGGATTTTGCTACTGGACTGTCATTTGACTACCATAAGTATGTCATTTACATAACTCTTTGCTGGATGTCTTTTCAGTTTTCTCAAATATCTGTCTTCTCAGTTTAAAGCAAGAGGATTTCAAGAACCTAATCCTGAATTTGCCATAAAAACTATATTGATTAAGGTTTGTTCTCCAGCCCTGCTTACAATTTTCTGCTGAGATCTGTATCTAACTGTGAAAAGTGATGGGCAGAAACGGAGTAGGAGACACACCTGAAAATCTAAATAAACAGAATTGGGGCAAGGGGGGAAGATAAAACTCAGTAAAGGATGCACTACTGACACTTCTACAGCTGAAGAACTAGGACAGCAAGATGGGCAGAGAGTGGTTGCAGAGGACAGCGGGGATAAAACTAGAATCAAGCCTATCCGTCTAGTCTAAACTCTGCACCTGCATGCCATATCCCCATTTGGCACGGGTCAGAAAGGAAACTTAAGGCTGAAGTTCTCAAGCCTGTTCATGTAAATAAAACTAATTTTGGATGAATCTCTCATTTGTAAAAGCACCAGCCACCACTCTCACAATTCAGTTTCCAGCATCAACTATCCAGGCCCCTTGTGACTCTCAAAGGAAACTTGTATCAGGTTCAGTTTTGGCAGTTCTGAGGATCAGTAGGCCCATTTATTTAAGACTTTAAATATTGACTCAGAGTTGAGCAAATGCTAAGTCCATCAGTAAAGGAATGACAATTCTTGTACTGAAATGAAGGCATTTTTTACAGTATGTCATACAGATGTTAACAGACAAAGACATCTTAGCTGTTTTCTCTGATATTGTTTCTTCTGAAAATACTGAAAATATTCCTATTCCTATTCCTATTAATCCAAGCAACTGATCACACCAGGGGTAGTGTGGGTACTAACAAAAACATCTAGAAATTCAGTCCTGGATAAGAACTGTGACTTCACTCGTGATTAATGTAACTGAGTTACAAGTATCTTGAAAGAAGCATGATGAGTATCAGATCTTGCATTTTTCTTAAAATCCTGGGTGTGTCCAACCAATATTTTCCCCCATACCTGCATAGGCATATTTAAATGTGAAAAAAAGGAATAAAATGCTCATTTTAATCAAAGCCTCACAAGTGGTGTTGGAAACCAGGAGTTCTCCAGAAGAGGCTGTTGTTGACTCTAATGTGTTTTATAGTACAGACGATGTTGCCTCATCCCACATTCCTGCTGCATCAGGATTTTTCATCCAAATGAAATGCAGTGAGTGGTGCTTTCTGTGGAGTACATCATTAGCTGGTATTCCTGCAGCTGTTCTAAGACAATTACTCTCATAACTGAGTTTTACAAAAATGACAAACTTCTGCTAACCTGCTGCTGAATACTCGTACAATATCAATATTAACTGCCATTCCTTTTAAAAGGAGATACTCCTTAAAACTTCCTAAAAAGTTGTGCCCTTGTTTCAGGTTAAAAAATATGCAAACCACAAAGGATTGTATATACATGCAGTAATACCTGTTGCTTTAGCATTTAAAAGAAATATATAAAAATATATGTGTGTATATATATAATTTAAATTTAAAATTTACATATATATATAACTTACACTTATGTTATATATACACACATATAAATTTTAAATCCTGAAGCAATCGGTATTTCTTTTGGTTTTCACTTTCAAATGTTGTTTCATTATTAAATTTTACTAAATGAATTTTAAGATTCCACTCCTACTGCTGCCCAAAATCAGAGAAATAAATCTCTGGACAATTTTGAATATAGAAAGGCAAAAAGCAGCTCTTTAATTGAGGTGCCATAGGTGCGCAAAATATATTGCACATACCCACAGTATTGGCCTTTACAATTTTTATAATACCATCTAGTACAATATCTGGACACTACTTTATAGGTTACACCCATCCCCAAAATCATCCCTCCCATCAGATTGCCCTCACTACACCTCTATTCAGAGGCTTCAAGGCCTCTGAGTAGTTTTGACTGGTCATATCAGATGGTGTGACCCTGTTATGTCTTGTTCTAAGTCCCTTTCTACAGGTAAGGTGTTTTTCAACTGGCTAAAATCTTTGTCCATTGAAATTCTTGACAAGAAATGTTAAACAGAATTTTAGGAATCTAATGCAAAGGTGCTTAACAAACTAAAAGTACTAGTGAGTTATACTACAATATGGTATAATACAGATTTTAAGGCATCACTACAAACACAAAAAGCTGCCATTTCAGCTAAAATCTTGATAATTTTTAATTACAAAATGGAAACTAAAACCAGAATTCATCCACCTGCAGCCTTATCTTCATTGTGAGATTCAAGTCTTTGTTTTGCCATGCTGAACATTCAGCTTTTCTGAAGATACACTCTCATATTTCACCCTGTATCTCAGCTGATGAGTTCTAATTTAGTAACCCAAAGTGACTTGATTGCTTGCAAGTAAGCATCATATTTATGAAGTAGGATGTTCAGCATATGGTCAGTTTAGAAGCTGTCTTTTGAATCTCTCCTAATCTCAGTTACCTTCCTTGAATATGATGCTGCAAAATTGTACAGGCTTTACAAAAGAAGTCCTACATGCTGCCGTGATAGAAAGCAAAAATATAGATTAACACACCTCTTTTGATACTCACAAGAACTGACTAAACTCTGATTTTGGACAATATGCAACCTCAGCTATATTCATCTTCAACTATACAATGTTTTATCACTGCTTACATACCTTGACACCTGAGTTTTCCACGCCCACATTATATCAATGGCTTGTCATCATCTTCTTTCAAGTACAACAAATGCTGCTTCTTTGTCATTTTCAATTAATAAAAACTTGTGCTACAAAACAGGGGTTCCTTCTTTGTAAGCTTTCAATTAATGCTATTACATTTCAGCCTAATGTCTTTGTTTCATTCCTTGAAGTTGTTTGACGTTTCTTGCACAAGTCCCCAGATTTCCCAAAACAGACAACATTTCTCAACTACACACCACCAGCATATGCCATTAACACAGTTTTCTGTGTAGATGTCATGAAAGGAAGGAAGGAAGGAAGGAAGGACAATCCAAGAAACAAAACTACGATATCTTGATTGGTTGGGGTTTTTTGCTCTGTAGTGCATTGAATAGGATGAGTGGAGAGAATAAGGAATAAAAAGATTTTTTTGACATATTATTAAGTTGCTTATGTCCCTATTAAAATAAAGAATCCCTCATGCTAATTGCAGTAGGGTGTTCTGAGCTCACAGTAGATCTTTCTAAAAAGCAGAAACAGACATACTGCAGAATAATACCTCTGTCATATTCTCTCTTTTTTCAAAAATACACACAACTGTAAAACAAAAGACCACTGCCAGTCACAATAAACAGCTTGTGTGTTTCTTTTTAAGTCATGGTTTCCATAAACATAAAAGCAACTAAAAGAAAAAAATCCCAAAAAGTTAAAACCAATCAAACAAAAATGAGACATTGAAGAGAAAAAAAAGATGTTCTTCAACAAGGAGAAAAAAACAGGTTTGAATGCAAGTGAAACTAATTTTTTAGTAGAAATGACAAATATAACTATACCAAAATATTTTGTGTAAACTTCGATGATTTTCAGAATAAGAGACCAGTTTTAAATATTTAATTTGCTGAAAGGTATTTTCTCTGCCAAGGGAAAGGTCACAATTTGCAACTTCCCTAGAAATGAGTAAGAGTCATGCAGCCTTGCATCCATACTAAACCATGGGGCAGAACACTGACAGAAATCCCTATCCAGTAAGCAAAGGCTATGAACCAAAATTGCTAATATATGGACATAAAAACTAAAATGTCAATAAAATGCAGATGTAACAATGCTGATATTTAACATTTCACCATTTTGCAATGACTCATTCATAATGTTGCTTGAACAAAAGTTTTGTACACATCTTCATATGGGAAGTTTTGCAATAAAAAAAAAGTAATAGAGAACAGTTTTTGCAGAAATCTCTGCCGTTTTGTTTTCCAATATTGGACATTTAGTCATAAAAGGCAGAATATTTCATTTTTCCTACATATCATTCTTGATTTCTTGACATAACATATTTTCTTGAAAGATAAAAAAAATCTGTCATACAAGCTCACTATATAGTAATTCAAACCTGAGATGATCATCCAAAAAAACTTTCATTATAAAACATTAAAGTTTCCTTTGAAAGAGATGCTTCAAAATGTACATCTTCATGGTACAGGTCAAACTTCTCCTGAAGGTAAGTTTTTTCTACAAATGTCTTAATTTCTAGAATAAGAAATCTGTTTTTACCAACTCATGGACAAGAACCAGCAACATCTGGGTGCCGTATTTAGCTCTGGAATAATGCACAGAATTACATTACATCTTTTTGTAGCTTCCTCCATCTCCATCAGGACAGAGAACCCTTCAGAGGATCTATGCCTTTCTTACAGCATTGGTTATAAATAACACGCATTTGGTTTCTGAAAGTTCTTTTCTATTGCTGAGGCTGGAACCACCACTCTCCAGGCTTTTTACATGTCTGGGTAGGTAGCTAAGGGTTCATAAAACTTGGTCACTCCCTGGGGTTTTACGACCTCTGGATTAGACTCTTTGAACAGATGCGACTTGACACTCCAACACTTCCCAGAAGCCACAGTAACTGTTTGGTGCTGTGCTTGATGAAGTGACTTCTGTTATGTGCAACTGTGTTGTGACTCAGCAGAACTTTAATCTGCTTATAAATGCAGTTTGAAGTAGGTTGGCTCTCCTTCAGAAAATCTCGTGAGATTAGCTGTCTCAAAAAATTGCTCTCTGCAGGTTCTAAAACAACAGCAGGGATCAAGTGAAGCACTTTCATGCATGGTCTAGAATTCTCACCTAGCCTGTGGTCGCCGGAGGTGACCAGACACTAACTACCTTTGAAATTAAAGTGAGTTGAGAATGTAAAGGTAAGCATCTCTCTGAAGTTGACGGTAAGCCATTTCAGAGAAATGTATTACACATGTCCCACTACACTTTCCAAGCTTGTGGACTTATAGTAGATAAGGCACAAGCCACTAGCTGGTAAAAACCCTGTGCTCAGTTAATCACAACTCTCTGTTTACAGTCTGTTTGGGCAGAAAGGGCTTCCTGAAGCAGGTACAGTGGTGAAGTTGCTCTGAAAATGGCTGGAAAGGAGGTCGGGCTCCAACAGTCTGTCAACATTGTTCACTACAACACACATGCAAACTATTTCTCTAATAGAAGCACTAGAAAGCAATCTTTAAGTTTTCCCCAAGACCAAAACAATATTGTTTTATTCTTAAAACAAATGGAGATACAATTCTGAAAACAGTCAGCTTCCTATAATGTGAAAGTGATGTTTATGGCTCATGGACAAGCTATATGTTAGTGTCTAAGTCAGGTGAGCCCAGGTGAGCAAGGCACATTGACTTAAACTCATTTCACTTGAACTCAGTGCTCAGTGAATGTGATTACTCTCCGTTTAGGTCTTTCTTAGGTCCAGCAAGGCCTGAGAGAGGTTGCCTATGAGAGATTAAATCCAAGCTAAAAGGACAGTGTTACTTCAGTTTTTTCCTTCAACTGGACTGTTTGAACTACCCATTTTTCTGGGTGATGAAAGTTAATAAGGGAAACCTAGTAATTTCCACTGGATTGCAACAGGATTTTCCAATAATACTTCACCCCTGTCCACAGTAGAGTTACACTGTTCCTTCAAAGTTATTTTTAAAGCAGTACAATACAGCTACCCTAAGGCTTCACGAACTAATTCAGATGGTTTTTTACAAAGCAGCATGCATTAAACCATGTTTGAGTTGGCTGTAAGAAGAAAAGCTTTTAAGCTATGGTCATAGTACCCTTCCTTTATTTAAAATCCTGTTTACAAGCTAAGGTACCTGGAACAATGGATGAAATCAGAAAACACTGCATGGGGAATGTGTTTTTTCATCAGATGCTATTTTTTACCTCAAAAAACTGCTTGAATGCTAATCAGGGACCATATGCTATTAACCTCAAGAAAGTTACAGGTTTTGTGGTCTAGTTGTGCACTTTTCAAAATAATTTCTGCAATTTATCCAGCATGATGTTTTATTAAATAGGTAGTAGATCACACAGTTCTTTATGAAGTAATTTGACAATGTGTTCAATATGTAGAATCAGATTTGCATGAGGGATTATTTTTTATTATTTCTTTGATAAAAAAGCAGAATACGATACCTGCTGCTTCAGGTGAAAGATGTGGGTAATTGGTATGACTGGAACTGACTATCCTGTTACCTAACTCTAGGTGCATTTGTGACTTTAAAATACCAAAGATCAGCAACGTCCATTCCTCCTCATTCCAGTTAGCAACTATTATGTTTCAGTAGAGCCATACATGTCTTCCCCTTGGTCAATATCAGTGGATTTACAGAGAATTAGGTGTTAACAGGAATAATTTCTCAATAGCAGGATTAGTTCTGCAGCTTCTGTGAATCCACTGACAGCAAGCAACAGACTCAATATGAAAAGTTCTTAGATCAGGTGTGAAGATTTGCCCAAAATTTCATAGTTTTTCTGAGAGTATTGTGTTTTATTATCTGGTTGTGAATGGCTGTTGAGCAACCACGGCGGTAGTGGATCAAGGGTTGGACTTGATGATCTTGGAGGTCCCTTCCAACCCAGCTGATTCTATGATTCACTCAGCAAAACTGCTGAGTGACAATTTCAAGGCCATAAAATTTTAGCAGTCCCTACTGCATGTAGATCTGGTTTCTTGATGAAGTTTAACTTCTCTTTCAGAAATAGAATATAGCAGTGAAGATCCTATCATTTTATATCTCTGGACTGTCACGTAAAGCCTATATATCTTGCAGTGCTTATCAAATGTCAGCCTCCTGAGAAATAAAGCTGACAATTAAGTGAGTCTGAAAATTAGATGAGTGAAAATTCCAGAGTCACTGTCAATATACTGATTACAATCCAATGACTGAAAGCTAATTCTTGTGTTACTATGAGGGCTGGGATTGTTGTTAGATGACAAGTAAATATTTTATACTGATTAGAGGATGAGGAGTTAAACTCCCCATCTGTTGAGACCTTGTACTGCATGCAACCAGGAACCTGCCCTCACAAAAGGGCAGCAGAGACAGATGAACAGAGCCTGGATTCAAAGTCCTTGCTTCTGCATCACAGTGAATTTCGTCTGCATTAAACTGTTTGTGAGCATCCAGATCCTACCTCTGCTAAGATCCCAAGTGAAGTGTAAAGAAGGATCAGGAATGGTGTATTTATAAATTCACAAGCATATGGGTTTTGTAATCTTCAATAATGGCATTAGTACACAAGTATGTAAGGCAAAATAACAACATTTCACAGAACCAATGAATGGTTTAGGTTGGAAGGGACTTTAAAGACAGTCTAGTCCAATCCATTTCTGACAGGTACAGCTGGCATTCTCTGGCACTTGCCTGTCCAACCCTGCCTCCCACTCCTTTTCATTTTTTGCCAAACTTAAACCAACTATATCACGTGTCTAGTCTAAGCATGATTCAATAAAAAAGGTTAGAATAGACTTAGAGCTCAGTGAAGAATAAATTTTCCACACCTTATAAAGAAGGACTGGGTTTTAAATGGAGAAATAATAGTTTACCCTTTTGAAAAAAAAGTCCAGTTACTGTTTGAACACTAAATCATTGCTCTCAGCATGGGTTTTGCTTCTTCTTCTCCATCACAAACCTAGTGCTTTATAGGTCTTAATTATTTGAGTTTGACAACATTCCCAATTACCTGGTGTAAGAGTTGATATGCATGCAGGTAACCCAGAGGACCAAGACCACAGCTAAGGTTCCAAAGTTGGAAACCCTAAATATGCTGTTAATTCACACAGCTGTTGAAAAGAGCACACACAGGCCTGTTTTCTGGTGCTTTTATAACCACACCTTTCACATGCACATAACTTCAAGGCTTTGCTCTCTCTCACATGACCTTTTATGGGCTCTCTCTCTCCCAGCAGGGCCCTCACAGCATGTCTGTGAAAAAGTATTATCTCTACACAGGAATCCTACTGCTCAATACAGGTAAAGAATAAACATCCATAGGTGTAATAAATGGAATTATCCCACATTGATCTTTTTCCAGGCCTATTTTTCCTGGCAGCAAAAACTTCCTTGAGCCAACACTCTTTTTCCTCCTCAAATAAATCTTCTGTATTTAACTTTCCTATCCCTATACCTGGTCTTATCTTTACCCCTTGGGAACTGAGACCCAAATAAGTAAAAGCTAAAACTGTCAAAAGCATTCACTAATGCGGGCATTAATTTAACATTAAGCATTAAGCCATCATCCTCCTGAACACTTAGCATTTCATAGGACCTTGTATGTTCAAAGCACAACTTCAGGTGATTTCAGCCGCAGTTGTGTGCTCAAGGCTTTTACAGATCTGTTCCTGGATATTTCATGCTGAGCACACAGAAATATAAAACTAACTCACAGTTAGTGGCCAACTGTGAAAGAGCTGACTTTTTGCTCTTGGCTCTGTTTGAATTTGCTTTGCCTTTAAAAAGGACTAAACCAGACCATCATGCACTACACAAACCTGATTCATTTTTAAAGCACAGTTAATCTCGTAGGCTAACTGCTACTGGAAGGAAGGCCTGCAGGAGGCCAAAAAGTATTAGTGAGGTTTGGATTTTCTTGTCTACTTGTTTTAGAGGGGTAAGGAACTCTGTGCAAAATATCAGCAGAATTTTGGCAGTGAGGTGAAGACAAAAGTGTGAAAAGGAAAGAGTGTGGGGGAAGTCTGGGTGACCTCCCTAACATCTCTCATGAACCTTTTATCTCCCATTCCAGGTGATCTGATCTTTGATCATTTCCTGTCCCCAAATACTGACTTAGCTACCTGCGTTCCCCAGGCTACTTCTGCAGCAGAAAGTGACTCCATAGCAGAGGGCCAGGACAGACCCTTTCACAGGATGTGAAATAAGATACGGGAAGAAATGACAAATGCCACTGAGGGAGCAATCTTCCCTTTCCCAGAAACACACATAAAACACTGCTTTATGCTCCCTTCACAGCAGTTGCTGTAAACCTATCTGTATATGAGGCTGTGCAGCAGGCAAGAGACAGTCTAACTGCTCAGCAGCAAATGCTGCTCTAACAGATGGTCCAACTTTCCATGAAGAAGAGAGAGAAATTATATAGTCAACAAAGCTAAAGACCCTTCCTAGAGTCCCAATATAGTCTTTCCAATGGATATTTCATTGCAATTTTTCCAGTATAGGTAACCATATACTTTGTCTGTGCCTGATACTGGCATTGTCTCCAAATGCATATCCAGAAGGGAAGGCAGGTGAATTGAAGATCATAAAAGATTTAGGTTGTACAGAAAAATTCTTTCAAACACTTCATTCCCAGCCACTTGATTTTGTAGCAAAACATACTTTTTTATGTGAATGATTTTGGATACATAGACATCAAACGTTATCTGTCAAATATTAGAAATCTCAAAAAGCCTTGAAGAATGCCATGTCCTAAAGCCTGAGAAAATAAAGGGACAGTCAATCTGCTCTGCAGGATCTCTCCATCCGTCTCTGACTAAAATTCACAAAAACCTGTAATACCTTTCATCTTGGTTTCAAACTAATAACAGTTACATACTGAAGACTGCCATTAAAACTAAGAGATGTCTTGATCCTGTAAAGTGCACAGGAAAAAAGCATAACAGAAGGATTACTTTCTCCTTTCTTGTGTACTTTGTAGTGAAGGTAACACCATATGTCACAAATACTCAATAAACCTGGTAAGTAATGTCCTCTGCCTGCAAAGAAACATGCAAGACACTTTAGAAGCTCCAAATTCATTTATATCTATTGATTCAGCTATGTTTTCACTTTTGTGTTTTGCAAAAAGCAGAACTGTCTAAAACATGAACAGTCCATTAAGGAGATGATACTGCACGAGTCCACATTCCCAATTCTTTCCTCAGGTTTTCACTGTTACTGTACATATGCAATTATTATCTCTTTGTATAGAGTTATCTACTCTGATGTGTATTGCTAATTTCATATGCAGCACAACTTGATGGCTTTGTGTATACTGTGCTCTGTCAGAAGGCATTTGGGACCAGAACATGCTACGGGAGCTTAAACCTATTAAACTGCTTGCAAAGATGAGAGACACAGGGTGACCTCAATGAAAACAAAATAAAACAACTTTAAAAGAAGGTTTTCCTATAAGAAACTGAATCACTAACTGACTCTGTAACTTGAAATTGTCTTTGGGGACATATCTATGCATATATGAAAAGAGAAGAATGCTTAATGCATCTAGCTTTGAAACATCACTACAAGATCAGGAAATGCTTGAACGTTTTTTATTTTATTTATTCCCTTTGAAGAAATTCTAGATATTTTTTAAAATTATCTTTCAATAGAACAGGAACATTATGTATTATAAAAATCCTCCTCTCCAATATTCACCGTGACAAATTGTGATAATAAGTTTATGGGAAAAATGTTCTCAGTACAACAATCAACTTTCTTTTCTCTGTTCCACTTTCAGCGCATTCTCCTACAGTCCAATTTATGTTGGCATATTGCTTATGCTTTTTCTTTATTTGTTTTAGTTCCCTTCTCCTTTCCTCTTAATAATTGAGACATTTGCCTAAATAAATAGGGTATGATCATATATCTTTTCATGAAGACCAAATAAAATGTCATTTTTAAATACACAGTTTTACCATTTAAGATCAATTGTTCATTTTCTCCATCAAGTTCCAGTATATAATTGTTCCAGTATTTCTTTCACAGATTGCACAAACCTATTTTCTTAAAAATTGCAGTCACTTAACATATCTCCATTCTTACTCCTATTCTTGTTCTGATTATCTTCATTTTGCTGCTGCTTACTAGCCCTTAAATCAGAGCCCAATGTCTCAGCACTATATCAATACTTAATACCCTCCTTTTTCTGACTATGTATTATGTATTATTTTGACCACTATTTCCAAACCTCGATTTTCAGCCCACTTATCCAACCTTGAACTGAGGCAAAACTTCAGCTGCAACTTATAGGTAGTTTAAAATAATTTTTTAATAATGTTTCAGTGGACTGTCCAAGTTATGAATTCAGTTCACATTTCCCTTTTCCTCCTCATAAGTGCCAGTGGTCAGTGCAGGTTCTACATAAATTTGTCACTTGGCAAACTCAAGCTCCTTGGGACCTTCTCTGCCATTGCAGCCCTGGGCTGCTGTGGGCAGGCTTTGCTGGAACAGAATTTGGGGGGACAAAAAAGTTTGAACAGAAATAATTTATTTCCTTATATCCCCAGTGTAGCCTCAACCTATTGCATCCTGTTTCTTAAACTGGCTTATAATATGGTGCCACATAACTGGAAATGCAGGAGGAGAGAAAAACTGAAAGAAGGAAAGTAAACTTTTCCAGAAAGCCTAGGAAGAAGGAGGAAGACTGAAAATCAGGATGATGGTGGAATCAAAAACAAAACGGCATTTGCACTGAATGTGGGGAGGAAGTAGGGGAAGCTGAGTGGATGAGGGGAGGGAGAGAGAGCAAGACCTTCTTAACAAGAATGAGAATGGATGAAACAGAAGACAGGAATTGACAGGGAGAGAGTCCATCACAAAAGTATGAAACAGATTAGGAAAGTGGAAATCTGTAAATGCCTGGGTGAAAAAAATAGGACTGGAATTCTGGAGACATAAGAACACAAACAGCTTGGTGACAGAATGAGAAGAGACGAGAAACCGTAATACAAGAAGACAGATTGGGAAAAAGGGAAAGACTCAACATTTAAGCCCTTGAGGAAACAATGACCAAAGACCTTGTGATACAATACAGGAGCTTCTGTGCTCACCAGTCTTCTGCCATCAGCAGTACAGCAGCAGCAGCTTTGCCATTCAGGGACACAGCACTCTGCCTTCCTTGAGCACAGAGTCAACGATAGAAGTTTCTCATATTTCATTAGACACTTTGGTAATTCAAGTGGGAAAGGTCTCTGCACAGAATGAAGAAACATTCGTCCCTGCTGATGACCCCAGCAGGTGTAGGCATAATGCCATATGCTCTAATGACTTGAGTGCTCGTTTATCTTTTAAAAGCCGTATACAGTTTATACAAAAGTAAACTATGCATTTTTAAAATACTGCAGAAGTAAATTCTCATAGATTACAAATTCACCAGCCATTTTTATATACAATATTTTCATTCAGCCTTCTCCAACATTGAAGCCATACATTACTTTTTTAAAGGCCTCTCTCACTGTACTGAAGGACTAATATTTTGGGTACAGATAATATGTGAATCCCAAAGAAGACCCACATATACAACACCTGCTTCATTTATTGTAGAATG
Source organism: Neopelma chrysocephalum (assembly GCF_003984885.1). Classification (NCBI taxonomy): domain Eukaryota; kingdom Metazoa; phylum Chordata; class Aves; order Passeriformes; family Pipridae; genus Neopelma; species Neopelma chrysocephalum. The sequence continues at coordinate 10,650,725 of NW_020897692.1, forward strand.
GTAAAAGAACATGACAGGGACATATAAAGTCTGTCTCCTGGGAAATTGCCTCTACCACAGACTATATGGTGCACATGGCACAAAACCTACCATACAGCAGAAGGGAATTATAACCACCTCTGATATTTTTCAGTCAGTATCTTTCCAATGACAGTCATACCATACTCACTATTTTTGCTGGTGTACTTATGAAAAATACTGATAGAAAACCTGTAAGGTAGTCAGGAAGCAGACTGAAAATTAATTCATTAATGAGTATTATAAGTTTTCAAAAAGAATTCTCAGTTTAATTAGGATTCACCTTTCCAATGATATAAAACAAATACAAACCATTTTTACTGTGACTTTATATTCTAAGAGTTTATATAGATACATTAAAGTAACTCATAGTGCATTCACCAAACTTTCTCAAAATTCTAAATAAAATACTTCAGAATGAATACTTAACTTAGGCAAAACCTTATTTTTTACATACATAACTGCAAATATTTTAGGGATTTCTACACTGTTATAGTCAACAGAATGAGAATCTCTGCTCAGTGTGCAGCAAACAGAGCAACTGATATCAAAGGAATACAAACCCTTTCTGTCAAGGCACAGGCTAAACTTGGACAGTTCTTTATTCTCCCAGTCCTTGCCTTTGCCTTCTGTGATATGGGTGGTGTGATTGGAGGACTTGTTGGTGAAAACTGAGGTAAAAACTCACTGAGTATCTCAGCCTTCTCCCTATGCCTGGCAGGCAGGTCTCACGTTTCCTTCTGGAGAGGACTCGTGTTTTCCCTAGCCTTCCTTTTATCACTGACGTACCTATAGAAGCTTTTCTAGTTGCTCTTGACATCCCTGGCCAGATTTAATTCTATCAGGGATTTTACCTTCCTAACCATCCTTCAAGGATGGAGATTCCACCATGGAATTCTGGGTAACTGGTGCCAGTTAGTGTGCTTAATCACCCTCACAGTAAAAAAAAAGTTATATTTAAATGGAATTTCCTGTAATTCAAATAGTGCATGTTTCTTCTGGTTCTGTCACTGGGTACCACTGGAAAGAGTTTAGTTATTTTCTTCTTTACTCCCTCCATCAGGTATTTACACACATTGATGAGAAGCACCCAGAGCCTTTACTACTCCAGGATGAACAGTCTTCAGCCTCTCCTCATATGAGGGTACTCCAGACTTGTGATAATCTCAGGGGCCCTTTATTGGACTTACTCCAGTAGGCCCATGTTTCTATCGTACTGGGGAGTCCAGAACTGGGCACAGCACTCCAGATGTGACTCAGCAGTGCTGAGCAGAGGGAAGGGATTACACGCCCCAGCCTGATGGCAATGCTTCCCCTCGTGCAGCCCAGGATGATGTCAGCCTTCTTGGTTCCAACAGCACATTGCTGATTCATGTTCAACTTCATGTTCTCCAGGAACCCCAGGACTTTTTCTGCAAAGTTGCTTTCCACCTGGTCAGCCTCCAACCTATATTGGTGTATGAAGTTGCTCTTTCCCAGGGTTAGGATCTTATACTTCCACTTGATGAACTTCATGAGGTTCCTGTTGGTCCATTTTTTCCAACCTGTCAGGGCTGGTCTGAATAGCACCACAACCCTCGGGTATGTGAGCTGACAATCTTGCTGAGAAGGCACTCTGTTCTGTCATAGAATCATTTAAGTTGGAAAAGACACTTAAGGTAACTTGAGTCCAACATTTAACCTTACAGAGCCAAGTCCCCCACTAAATCATGCCCCTAAACACCGCAACTACACTGTTAAATATCTCTAGGGATGGTGATTCTACCACTTCCCTGGGTAACCTGTTCCAATGCCTAACCACACTTTATGTGAAAACTTTTTTTTCTAATGTCTGATCTAAACCCCTCCTGTCATAACTTGAGGCCATTTCCTCTCATTCTGTCACTTGTTACCTGGGAGAATAGACAGACTCCCACCTGCTACATCCTCCTTTCAGGCAGCTGTAGAGAGTGATAAGGCCTCCTTTTCTCCAGGTTAAACAACCCCAGCTCTCTCAGTTGCTCCTCATAAGAATTGTGATCTAGACCCTTCAGCAGCTTTATTGCTCTTCTTAGGACATCGTTATCATGTCAATATGTTAAATAGTATTGGTGCCACTATTGAACCTGTGCAGGGCCAGGAGTTGGACCTGATGATCCTTGTGGGTCCCTTCCAACTCAGCATATTCTGTGATTCTGTGATACATTGCTCAAGAATGACCTCCAGCTGGACTTCATGTTGCTGACCACAACCCTTTAATCGTTGTTACTGATGGCTCCTAAAAAGCATGAAAAACTTTAAAAAAAACCCCTGTTTCTTGTTACCAATTGAGAGGGGCAGTGAGGACAGACTAACCGCCATTCCTTGACCTTCTGTTCTGGATAAACTGCTTGGATGCACACATCATAGTGTCTGTAAGCATATGGCATGAGAGAGGGAGTGGAACACGTGAGAGAGCATGAATGAGAGAAATAAGTTTTATTTATATTTCACCTGTCCTCGCATAAAGTCTTACACTGGATTTTATTACATTAATGGCCTAAATGTTCTCCTAAAAAGTAGCTTAGATTTTTTCAGACAAAGAAATTTAAATAGATATGAATGTGACAGATGTATACCAAAACTGAGCAGCATAAAAAGAAAACATCCATGAACAATACGATATATTCAAGTCAAATTACAATTGATTAGTCACCACTGAAGCAGAAAATGAATGCAGGTGGTAAGTGTTGATGTACAACTTCCAGTATTTGTGTGGGCAGACACAGAAAGACAGACAAACAAACAACTGCAGTAATATACATTCCTTTTGAAGCTTATTTTTCGCATTTAATCTTTTATATTCAAAAATCACAAAGGAGACGCTTTGAACACAGTGGAAATGGCTGTAAGAAATCTGGACTTTCCTGAGTCATAGATTAAATACTTTTAGTTGTATTCCAAAAAGTAACCTGTACAGTTCAGTAGAAATGTACATTTCAGATCTCACTATGTACCTATAACAGTCTGTCCTTTGCCTATGATTCAAGGATATCATACTCTCACCCTCCTTCAGCAGTGACTTGCTACTATATACGCAAGTGACAACTAGAGACTGTTACAAAATCCTTTTACTGGGGTATGAGCTTATAAGTTAAACACACCACTGTTCAACCTAAATTCAGATCATTTTCATAACTATTCACAACAGAAAGGAAAGAATTCTGAAGGTATTTTTCATTACGTCACATTACAATGAACATTCCCAAAATAAAGACGTAATAAAAGACTTAGAGTTAAGCAGTTTAGAGAGGACATTTTCAAGTATTGTAGGAGTATATTAGATTATTTGATCCTTTTTTTCACGTGTGCCTCGTATTATCTGAGACATGATAATATTATTACAAATATGACCATATACCTAACTGCCTTACTCTGAATTTGTAAAACCATTAAAGCCATTTGCAGTACGTGTAGTGTGTTCAAATACAACCCCACATGGCATTATCAAGGCTGAAAACTAACGGTGAAATAAATGGAATCTCAAGATTTCGGCATCAGGTTACCTGATTTGCATACAATAGCTAAACAAAATAAAACTATTACATACATGCAGTCAAGAAAAATTAGTGTTATTGTTACAATCTTCCATCTTGATACTGTTGATTTTGGTGATTTGCTCTGAAAAAAAGTTTAGAAACTATATTCATGCAAGCTTTTTCATATAATTTCTTGTCAATATTTCTTTCAGGAAAAAGTATTTATGGTATCAAATGCTTAGATGTTTTCAGATAATTAAAACATAATGAGTGCTCTTATAAATATCTATTTAAAACCCTGTAAAAGCTTTGCAAGTAGGTCATGATCTCAAGGTCTACAAGTCTCCAGGGCTTTATGGATGTCCAGTACACATCAAAACGTGACCTTGCTGAGCAAGTTAAATTATTTGAATGCAGCGAATGGCAAAAATCAGACTTCTGTTGCCACAAGGTTTTACAATTACATTGATGTAAGAATTTAAAACATTTTAAGCCATATTACAGTCAGTCAATACACATTAGTTAGCATATCTAGAATTCAGTATATATTAAAGGGAACTCCAGTATAACTGACATACTGCAGGTCTATGAATCTGGAAACACACCAATTAAAGAAAATTTATTTTCACAGTTCTACCCATTTCTACCCCCTAATTTTTGAAAAAAAAACTTTATAATTACTAAAATTTTGTTCATCAATACATGCTTACACTCCAGTTACCGTGATATGTATGTCCACATTCTGCTTTTGCCATAGAATAATTTCATCTCTCAAAATTTGGTTTTGTTACCAAAAAAAATCTGAAATTTAAAAATTATTGGAAATCAGCATTTCCAGTGGAGAATAATCTGTCTTCTTCAAAATTTACAGGAGGCTTTTGTTGTTGAACACCACCTTTAGAGTTCTTTGGCCAAATAAATATTCCTCCCTAGGAGTGATTTTGGCATTTTTCTTCAGGTAATGAAGCAGCAATTATGGATGCTTTCAGTCAATTAAAAATGAGAGTGGTCAGTTTAGCCAATTTCTAGACAGTTAGACCGGGACTTCTGGTGGCCTAGTGGTTAGCATGCGGGACTCTCACCGCTGCGACCCAGGTTCGAATCCCAGTCCCCCGGGCAGATGGAGCCCGTTAGCCCTGTGAGGCCATCCATCTATGAGAAGGTCACTCTAAACAAACCTACGTCCTGAGGACCTCCATTGTCCAAGCTTGCTTGGCCCCAGCAGATGAACCTTAGGATTAAAGGGTGGGCTCAGTTCAGCGCATGCTGTGTCTCACCTAAAAAATCCATTGCGCAGGCTGGAAAGGCAAAAGACCTTTCCCAAAAATCTTCGTTCGCGAAGACTGGCCATTAAATTAAGATGAGAGCACTTATCATGCCAACCTGTATGCCACCATAGCTACACATGAATCATTAAAAAAAAAATCAGCTTAATCAAAAATTTATATTTCTTAAGATTTCATGACCAGTTTAAGGAACAGCTCAGGCAAAAATTCAAATTCTAAAAATACTCCACTTCCCTGGTGTGACTTACCTTTGTATCAGATATACAAAGGGATTATTGTGGTTTTAACTACTCCAAAAGTCACAGAGACTCTCAGGACAGGACAAACTGTCTGCCCTGTCGTGTGCTTTTTTGCTCATGTCTCTCAGCCACATCATGAGATGCTCAAGGTGCCAGACCTGGGGATTAACAGTAGGAGTGTGGCTGTGCAGAGACCGCAGTACAGAAAAGTGAGAAGCCAGCAACAAGACACACAGATAATGATGCGCAATTCTGCTCCCATCCCCAAAGAGACATAAAACTGGAACCCCTGAATCATCAGAACAGTGTCCCATAGAAAAGAAATACTGGGAAAGCACAAGAGAGAAAAGCACTGGCCCAATCTCTGCCTCTCATCTTTCCCCTCCCTGCTGGAAGCCGCAGGGGTGAGGAACAGTCAAACAGATTGTTTCAGAAGAGTCTAGACAGCTGGGGTATAGAAAGTGGTGAATGGCATCCACACCATCAGAATATAGACACCAGTTTGGGATAGGATTAACCATTTCCTAGGGTTCCCTCCTGCTCATTGATCCACAATATCTATCCTTGTATCCTGCTCCTCTCCTCCACCCTCCTAAGCTACACCTAGGTAAGGAAAGTTTGGGTATGAAGTGTCACCAAAATTTAATTCCCATAGTATGAGAGAAAGAGAGAAAAAGAGACAGAAAGTAATTATATTTTTAAAAGGAACATATAAACGAAGTGTTACATTACTCTTATATCCTCTTTTTCTTTTATTCTTTTTCCATATTGAGGAACAATGTAGATTTAAAAAAACCAAACAACAAAACAACCAAACCGAAACAAAAACAGAGCAAAAAAACAATAAACTTAAACAACAAAGTCAAAAAATTATTCCAGTGAAAGACTATGCTGAAGGATTTTCCTTTGTTTCTTTTTCCATGATGTCATGAGAAAGAAACTTTTGGTCTTCAAAAGCCAGTTTGTTCCAAGTTTGTTTCAAAAAGCAATTAAGGAAACAACCCATAATAAAATGGTCATAATTATTTTAATTTTAACTAAAACAGATGCATAATTTAATAATTGTACTAAAACATAATTGTTCTCTCTACAAATTTTCTAGTTCCATACTTTCCCTGTAAGTGCAACAATGCAGCCAGTGATTAAAGGAGAAATAAGATCCAAACTTCCAATTTAATTACAGCTATAAGGAAAACAACTGCAAAAATCACATAAGTCAATGTCTCAACTCTGCTCACTGAGAGCAATAATGAGCAGATCTATCAAATTAATAATACTTCAAAAACTTCTGAAATTCTGAACTCATCATTCATACAAATCTTCCAGTGGAATTTCATAGTAACCAGAGTTCCTAAATATTTGTTCAAGGAAACACTAACAGGCATGCTGATACTGTCATACACCCCTAATAACCACCTCCCATCTGGGTAAACTAGAAATATAGATAAGGGGTTTTTTCAGATCAATGGTAAAAGAATGAAAAGAGTTTGTTTAAGATTGATTAATTAACTTTAATCCAACACAACCTTTTTTCTATCCTTCTGTTAGTGAAATTGAAAAAAAAATATTTTCTGGTCACTGTGAATTAGGAATAAGGGATAACAAAGGATTAAGATGGCAAACTCAGAGGAGATGATTGTAAAAGTCAATGTCCATCTGAGTCACTGTAGAAATAAAAAATAAATATAATAACTCACAACTCGAGAGCCTCTAACCAGTGCAGTATGATGGCAATAAGCCTCTTAACCTTATTGTTGGCAAAGTTTTACTTGGACCAAACCTTCCTACACACCATATACCTGTCTTTCGTACCACTCTCTCTATCAAGAGGAAAAGAAGACACTCCATCATTACTGACATTTAGTGAAAATGGCTTGATACAGGGGTTCAATTTCTCTAGCTGTTAATGAAATTCCACCAAAGAGGTGCTTTTCTATCATTAAACTATAAAACAAAGGAAGACATGCACTCACCATTCAGTAGATGCTTTTTCTTGGTAGGCAGATTCCATTATTTCCCTTATCATCACATTATGTGATAAACTTTTCCATATACTTTCTAAGCAAAGGTCATCTTGTGGGGCTGATGATTTAGGGACAATGCTTCTTTTTTTTTCCATAACACACAAAACTACTTATTTCAGCTAACACAAGACATGCTTTAGAGAACTTGCTTGCATGAGACCAGATTCTTAAAATTTGTCATCTGTTTTCTGAAAAGCATGTGAAATTTGTTTCCACAATGGACTGTGAAAATGTATTGTGAATTACTCAAACCATTAAACTTTAAAAATGCTGTCTAGATTTTATATTTTAAAACTGAAAATCAGCGTTATGTTATTTCATCTGAGCAGAAGCTTAATTCTGGATCAAACTATTCTCCTTCAAAAGTTCCATTCACCTGGCTGCTTTCAACAGTGAGCTGCAAGAAAATAGGGGAGAAAATTAACACAAATTCCAATTAATTTATTTCCTGGAAGTGGTAGTGTCTTTTGGGATACATTTTTAAGGCAATGGAATTTTTGGGCTGAAGCAGAGCTGACAGCACAGTGGTGGCTGCAGTCATTTCTACCACCACAAAGGTCATTTGCAAACTACAGTAACTCTAAAATATCACCTACCAGATGATAGATGGATGCAAGTGCTCCTATACTTTACTTTGGTATCTGGATTCTGAATTCTGTAAATTGCAACCTGACTATAAAATGAAGTTCTGTGCCACAATGTGCATAAAGAATTTATTCAAAAAATAGAAGTACTGCATTTTGCCTGTAGTAATTGCTGATGTGGGCTAGAGAACTGCTACAAGCTGAGCTTGTGTGTCTTTTGTTTCTTAACACAGGAAAGTCAGGAGGGAAGGGGAGATATTGTTCTAGTTTGGTTTAGAAAACAAAATTATCTGTAGGAATACAACAGAACATTTGTATACATCCTGTCAATCACCCCTGTGTGGGGTAAAAATGGTGCATTTAGAGTTTTCATACAAAGAAAACAGCTCCCTGTTTTCTACTAACAATTATCTGATCGGTAGAGTCAGATCCAAGTTTGAAAAAAAAGGTTTTATAATTCATACATGTAAACTCATGGAAAATTCCCGTAGATAAATAAATTGCAAAAATCATACTCCTTTCTTTTAAGTCGACTCACCTATATAACACAGTGAAAATTAAATCAGTGAAGTTCCACAGAAACGGTATGGGTTACTGAACAAATCATGGAAGAATATCCAGCATTTAGAGATAATTTGTGGTGTCTGTAATTCATAAATACATCCGGGGGCTCTCAGATCATTGGGCCTTTAGAAGAAAGTCTCACACTGACTTGAGTTTAGTTACTTTATCTTAATGTGAAACAACCTATGTTCAGCACTAATAAATTAGTGTTTTCTCAGGTTACAATGATTATAAATCCATTCTACTGTGTAGGCAAGGAATGAGCACAATTAACAGAATCCCAGGGGGCCTCAGAACTAGTGTATAAATCTCTGCACATTCTTAAACTGACAGTACTTTGGCAATCACTACTAAGGAGACTCTAAGGAAAGCTAGAGCCTGCAAATCACTGTACTGCAGGAGCACCAAGAGGAAGCTGAGCAAGTTTGCTTTGTTTGAATTGGATTGCCAATTCTACACACAGGAATATGGCCCACATCTATTGTTAAAATATGATTTCTTAAAGAAATTTATTTGAAGAAGTGTTGTTTTGTTAAGGAAAAGGAAACAAGGAGGACCCTGTAATTCCAAGTAGCATTTCTCCAAAATGTTTTTTTTTTACAAGTATCTTGTTGCAAATGTCTTCATACGCAGTGAAATACCATTTTCTAGTCCTGCTTCAGCATCAGGGCCTTGACCCAAAATGTTAAGGCTTTTTGCAGTGAAATATTATATTACTGTCTCTCATAGTGTCCTAATCAAACATGTCCTCTCAAGCAATATCCACAATCTCTGAGGTAATTTAATTAATACCAGTAACCTGAAAGAAAACACAGGACTATCATTTAGTTTCACAGATCATGCAAATAGTTTTTCCCTATTTTTTAGTTGTTCAATATTAGTGTAATAATCTGACATAGGTCCAAAGTCAAGGAAAATCAAGGTGCAAGGAGGTTAACTCATCCCATGGCTGAGACTTCTTTTTCTTCTTCATTTTGCATGCTGGCTATATCATGGGGGATTTAAGACTCAAATTTATTGAAACCAGAACACATGTTTGGAACCATTACATAGATAGAGAAAATTAGTTTAAAATTAATTATTACAGCTTTTCTACAAAAAAATTAAAAGGTAAGTGCAGTAACAACAGAACGGGGAGCTGGATTCTATCCCTATTTGCATCTTTAAAAATGGAGGAACTGAAACATAGAGCAGAGACTGCTTTATCATAGGCCAAGTTATGCCCAGTTGAAAGCTCTGGTACAGAAAAAACACTGAAATGGTCAGTCCTCAGAAGTTTCAAGTTAAACTTAATAGAAAACATTTGCAGAATTGGGATCTAAAACATCTGTCTCTGAAGTAGTTCAAGGAACATTAATCACACTGATGTTTTTCAGATTTCATTTGCACTTGAAGAGGCATCTTAAAAGTATTCAAACAACAAGAAACCAGTTGTTCTGAAATGTGCTCTTTGAATCAAACTGCACTAAATATCATTTAAGGAAATCCTGTACAGGGCAGATTATTATGGGATTCATGTTTTCCCTGCAAATTTTCCTCTGCAAATTATTTGGATAACTTATTCAGTAATAAAAAATACTAAAAACACCTGCTTCCATGTAATCATCTTAACCCTCTCATGAAAGATCGCTCAAATTTGTAAAACAGTACAGCAATGATTGTCTATTGAAGAACTTGAATCACTGGTTTGGACCACATTAGGAGGAGTGTTGCCAGCAGGTCTAGGGAGCTGATCTTTACCTTCTACTCAGCAGTGGTGAGACACACCTAGAGTGCTTTTTCCAGTTCTCAGCCCCCCAGTACAAAAAAAGATATACTGAAGAGAGTCCAGGAGAAGGCCCAAAGACCTGAGACTGTTCAACCTGGAGAAGAGTAGCTTTGGGGGAGTTTTATCAATGTATATGAATATCCGAAGGGAGGGTGTATTGAAGACAGGGAAGACTCTTAGTGATATTCAGTGACAGAATCAGAGACAACAGGCACTAACTGAAACACAGGAGGTTCTGTCTGAATATCACTTTTTTACTGTGAAGGTGACTGATCACTGGCAAAAACCCTGCATAAAACAGTACGGGAGGCAGTGATTAGAATTACACTCAGGGGACTCTCCCAGGGTAGTGTCCTATGAGACAAATCACGTTACTTCTTGTTGACTTTACCTCCTTACCTTCCATACCTATATTTCTCTCCATAAAATGGGGCTAGTATGCCAAAATTAATAGAAGCTTGAACATAGATTACATAGATCTAATTTCATATCAGGACTGAAGCATGAGAATTAAGGGTTTGAATCCTTCCCTCTCCATGACAGATTTACCTTTAATGAATGATGAACAATTTACTTCCAATCATCAAATATTTGAAAGACCACTGTGCTTCCTGCTCTGTGCATTGCTACTGGGATATGTTATACTTGTTTATAATATCCTTTCCAGCTAAAGCCCCTCAAAGTACTTCTGTGGAGGGTTACTTTGCCTGGGAACCCTGAGGAGCAGACAGCTGCAGACATTCTCCGCTCTGCTAGTAGGGTGGCAATTTCACATGGATAGCTGTAGGATTTTAGCCTTCTATAAGTTTTCTAGGAAAAGTGAAGTTTCTTGTAAGTTAAGTCAGATTTTTGGGTAGGTCTGTCTGTTGGTTTTATCTGGAGTGTCTGACATCAACTCCAATAATATCAGTATACATCCTATTTCTGAAAGGCACAGCATGTAGCTATAGCATCCTGGTCTGATAAGAATACAAAGTTAGCTATATAGTATTTCCCTATTTGCCATTCAGCAACACATTTTATTTTTCACCTGTATAATCTTGTACTGGAACAAATAATCCAGAAAGGTTGTACAATTTCCATCCTAAGAGGTTTTCAAGAGCTGACTAGATAAATCACTGAGCAGCTTCTGATCTCAGATCTGCTGCTGCTCAGAGTGGGAGACTGAACTACAGATATTTTGAGGTCTCTTCCAGTCTCTTTTTCCTATGATCTTAAGTGAGGTTTTCTGCTTAATCTAAATTTTGCAGCAAGTTTTGCTGGCACTTGTGCAAAAAGTTGTAAATAGAGAATAAATTCTGACTGTTCTAGTGTTGAACCCATCCTCAGGACATCTGACTACAAGTGTAATTTTATTCTGATAGAAAATGCCTGCTAACATGGTCCTTTATTTATGTCTGGTTGACTGGGTTTTCTTACCAGGTTGGATGGACAAACTCAAGGTAAATTTTGCAATGGATTGTCTGTACAAGCAAACACTGTACCATGGGCATTCACTAGCTGCTTCAAAATATCATTTGCATTTTGAGTTGTGCAAGTGGTCATTTAAGTTGCACAAAGCAGCTCCTGCTTCCCTCATTAGATGGCAGAGACCTGGAAAAGAAAGGTTGCCAGATTGATTTCAAGCTCCTTATGGTTTTCCTAAGAGAGCTGGGAAAATAAGGTGGGAATTACCACATAAAAAAATTGATTTTCTTACTTTCTATCTGTCTGAGTAAATTAGCCTAGGTGAAGTGCGCTGGAGGATAATGAAATGGAGGGTCTCTTACAATATATGTCAAAGATCTTACCTGTTTCCTGTGCTGTATATGCTGTATTCTGTAACAATGGGCTTTACCCACACAAATCTGCTGTATGGTGCTGTAACTCTGAAGTTGCTGTTGGCCTCAAGAGTTTCTATGCCTTGCCTTTTGACTTGTATCTAATTTTGATGTTTGGTATCGAGGCTGGGGAGCCTCAGTCATGAGTTTTCTTAGTTCCATTTGAAAGCCTTTTTCATGTCTTGGAAAAACAAGCCATTAACTGGAACTGCTACTGAGAAGTAAATTATTCTAATAAAAACCATGTTTTAAAACATAGTTTCGCATAAAACCCTAACCCTTTGACAAGCATGCTGATGCTGTGGCCCTTGCCAGATTAATATGATTTTATTCGGGTATCAGTTATGCAGGATGATGAGCACCCTCTATATGAGATAGAAGTGGGAATGAATGGATATCAGGAGGAGTGATGAGCCAGCTGAGAGCACGTGGGTGGGGGTGTCCTAGTTAGAGCAGCCAGGAGCTGTTTGTCACTGTGTGGGTGTAACCCAAACTGTGTATTCTACACCCTCTATGTCATTTCCCAGGATCTGTCAACAATGGACCATTTGCAGCAGCTGCCCAGAGCACACCTGAAACCCTCGGGCTATAAGCTGGGTGTTAATAAGCCTGTGAGATAGGAGGATGTTCCTATCCTCACACCAATGACTCAGGTAAGATAACTCCCCTCCGGGGAGTCATTAGCACCTCCACACCCAACCTGAGGGGTCATGTCTGCTGATGTGCCATCAAGGTTCCCAAAAATGTCTCACGGCTCACAATCACCCACTGTTGAACTCCCCACCCTGAGGGAGGTACTGGGCATTCCCACTCAAACCTGAGTGTAAATAATCTTGGAGTTTTGGGACTTTTGGGCCAACTTGTCAGATCCAGAGGAGGACCAGAACCTTGAGATCACCACTGTCGACCGGACTGCGACCACAACTCTCGACCAGACTGCGACCAGCACTCTCAACAACAGGTTTTCCTTTCTTTTACTCTGGACTCAGGGGGATTACATGGGGCTCAGCACAAGGGTGAATGAACACCATTCTGTTCGTTCCTCAGGGTGCTGGGTTATACATCTGGGTTTTGTGGGTTAAAACCAATTGTTTGTCTGTATAATTGTATTTATTGCAATCTTTTTATTAAATTGTAGCTCTGACTTATAATCTCTTTTGAGTTGGGTTCATTTCTCCTGCTGGTTTACCTTTAAACCAGCACAGAGGGTTAGAGATGGACAGTAATGCACCAGAGGAAGAGGAACAGAGGGTGAGAGAGAGAGGGCTTAGGGCTCTTTCTGGATCTCAATAACAAAGACCTAACTACAAATGGCTTAATAAATAGGTGTTTTAATAAGACAGTATAAAAAAAGGAATACAGATATTGCATGTAACGTATCCCTTCAGATGGCTGGAATCCCATGTTTGTTCTGCATTGGATGAATGGGATCTGTGCAGCATACTGCGGGAAAATCCATCCAGGTTGCATTTCTCTCACCTCATCCCCTGTCTGCCTTGCCACCCTGTCCAGTGAAGAACATGGGCGATGTTGGTTCAGCGTTATACGCTTTCCAGAACTACTTCGCAAAAGTAGAAAGACAATGAGCACAAACTGAATTACAGGAAACATTTAAACACAGTAAAAAAACATGTTTTCCCATAAGTGCAGTCAAACTCTGGAACAGGTTGTACAGAGGGGCTGTTGAGTCTCTATGCTTGGAGATACTTGAAACCTCATTGGCTCTATGCAGTCTGCACTGGCTGAGCCTGCTTTGAGCAGAGTGGCTGGACTAGACCATATCCAGAGGTCATTTCCCACCACTCCCATGCACTGATTCCATGAACCAGAGTAAAAGGTGTTTTGTAGCCTTTGCAATCTACATCATTATGAAGGCAAAGCTTCTAGACAGAAACAAAACCTTTTCTCCTCCAGCTAGTATGTTCCCCAGAACATTAAAAATGAAAAGAATGTAGGATGTGCCTGAACCAAATTATTCAAAAGCTGAGAAATGTAAATTATGTGACTGCTTTAGCAAAACTTTTTTTGACACTTTCATGAAAAATGATTTCTAAAAGGTTCCTGAATATCCTTACCCTGTCTTTTTAACTCTTTAATCAGCATTACTCATTAGATCTGTCAGCTATTTTAATGAATATAATATCATCTATCTCCTTGTGGGCACAGATTTTGATACAAAAAGTAGATGGTTAAAGATTAAACTTTATTTTCCTCATTTTTACAGTTAGTGAACAATCAGTGAGATTCTCATTACTATTAACTTGGCAGTAGTGGAGCTGAAATACTTTGGTGTCTTTAAGATACAGAAAAAAATCTTCGTATCAATTTATATATTCAAAGTACATTTTCAAGTAACTGTACCCGCAGCTGTGATTACTCAGCAATTGCTGAGAAGTTTCAGGTATCATAAGTAGGATCCCTTGATAATGCACTTTCAATGTCCAATTCTAAGGATTTCTGCTTAAGTAATTTGCCCTTCCTGCTATGCAAACTTTGTGGCAGAGGCAGGGACAGAAACCAATTTCCCAAGCTTATATTTGTCTTCCTTAACCTTCTGAGTCTTTTCTCTGTTTGCCATCACCCGTATTCTCTCCATAACACTCAGCTTCCTTATCAAATGAGGCAAGGACCCAGGTTCCTCTGCTGTGCAACTTAAATTCCTCAGAGTGCACTGGACCAATGTACTCTGTGCAGTAATGGACACATGCTGTCTTTTGGAAGAACTGTGACCACTGAATAAAGAAGTGCACAGTGTGAGAGCAAAAACATATTTGTGCTAACAACCCTGTTTCCCTGAGATGTGATAACAACTCTGACCATTACTGAATACTTCCTTTACTTCCTTCCAGCACTGTACATGTGTGTGGAGAAATCCCCTGTGCTCCTCGACATTTAAAACCAGCATGAGAGGAAAGAATCATATAGCAGCAAGCTGAGTTCATGTCCCATAAATCAGAAAGGGTTTTAAGTCTTTTATGTCCATCTTTTAAGCCAAAACACGGCTGTAGTCACAACACTTCCATATGGAGCAACCACTAGATGCAGAGAAACTGCACTCCTTTGTGAAAGTGTCAGCGATTTCTTAATCATGGAGAAATGGCAAGGCACCAATTCCTGAGCAGCTCATTTGTAGCTATACACTACTTTTTTCAGGACATCAGTCCTATTTATATGTTTTGATTCTTCTCCCATCTTTGTTGTTTTTGTGGCTAGTGTTCTTAGACCTAAATGCATATTCAGTGCAGTTTAATCTTTGCTACTGGGTGCTGTGAAACTCATGATTTCCACTAAATTCTGTGCGAATTTTGACTTGGAGTTCAGGATGGTCTGAATTTTATCCAAATACATAGAAACATTTTTTTCCCCCCTATTTTCAGACTGATCACACTGGTCAATCACATTCTATATTCTAAATTAGCACTCCTATAGTTGTTCTCAAGGACCTCAATTTGGTCCTCAAGGAGTGGTTTTTCCTAGGATATCACTTATGTGCTCAATAGAGAAGGAGAAATGACAAAAACTAATGTGGGGGTGATATGCTAACTCCCCTGATGTATCCCTGTGTAAATTCCCCTACACTAGAAGAATGATTGCTGGAAAACATGCCAAAATAATCTCCACTTAAGATGAAGTCCCTAGCAGAAAAATTCCATGTATATTTATAAGAACAGTTTGTGATGATAGTTAGATTTCCCAAGGATATTTCAGTGGAGAAAAAAAAAGACACCATGCACGCAGAGTGCAAGCAAAAAGAACTGCAATGCTCAGTTGTTCTGTTCTCCTTGCTATACTGGAGCAATATTTATTTTAAACTCTGTTTGACTTGATCACACTTCCACATTGAAAATATCTCTATTACTTGTTGCATGTATGACTCAATCATTATTTATGGTTTCAGTTTAAAAGTCTTCCTTTGACTTCACCAGTGAATTATCTATTTTTAAGTGTTGTCAAAATCTTAACTCTAGATATAAATGGATAATGACTTTTTTACCAAATAGTTTGTTTCATCTAAATTGTTTTGCTGGCATTTGCTTATTCTTTCAAGAATCCTGTGGGCCAGAATCACATCTGAGCTATGAAGTTCTACATTAATTGACTTAGTTTTTAAATAAAGTGACTCAGAGTAATTTTTAAAGATGGCAGAGAACTGGTGGACATGAGTTTCTGATAGAGTTGATCTCATAGGAACAAAGTAAGTCCTTGTTAAACTAGCAAACCAATAGAAAAGGACTCTTTTGAAAGAACCAAAGCTGATTTCCTTTTTGCAGCCAGCAGGAGTAAAACTAGAATAGCTTTCTGCTGCTGAGGAAGAACAAGAACTTTCAATAAAGTAATTTTGAGTAGAGGCAGAAAATAAACTTGATATGCTCAAGCTCCATGGTAGCTTTTATGATGAAGTTTGCTGTAAATTGTCTGTTCCTTTTTAGCTCACTGGTAGTGACCTTCAGGAATGCACTGTAGTTCCTTCACAATAAAAGCATGATCCCAACAGCAATAATCACGCTCCAGATTGAACTAAATACTAGTAAAGAACACATCACCAAGTCTAACCATTAACCCAACTGCCAAATCCAACACTAAACCATATCCTAATCTTGAACATTTTTGTTCTTTTGCAGGAACCATTCTCCTTCACTCACTATTGCTTCAAGGCCCTTATTTCTGCCTCTGCAGAAGGGTCTTTAGAGGGGCACCAACCCTCATTTATACATGAGAAAGTTATAGTGGAGAGTGAAAAATAATTTCTGTGCAGGTAAAGACTCTCAGGAGTGTTTAAATGATTCAGGAATCACAACTTTCACTAAATATAACACAAAGGCTTTTGAAAATGACCATCTATTATTTCTTTCCCCTTCAAATTGAGTATGTCTGCAGCTGGTTATATAGAACTAAGATTAGTAATGAGTGGTTCAAAGTTTCTTGAAGATGAAGGACTCATCCACTGAAATGTAAAATAATTGAAATTATCCCAAGTCAATGCATATGAAAAATATTTAATTTCACAAAATAGGTTACATTTTCCTGCTGAAGAAGTTCTAATTTTCCTAAGCAATCAGTATATGATTGAGCAGAAATAACCTAAATTGAATATTTCATTATAAGGAATTTTTCCCTTGACTGTGCTCAATAAAACAAAAATTACTCTGAGTTGCTTGTAAAACCAAAAAAAATTGGCCTTTTACACTCCTGTTGTCTTGCAGCTTTACTACACATGTTCATTCCGGGGAACTAACTACAGTTGCCAGCTAGCTCATATCTCAAGTTTAAATGCATCACCTGACCAGTGTAAATAAATTTCAAGTATATAAAATTACTTTCATTATGTTACTATTCTGTCTTATAAATATTTATAACTCCATTAAAGATATATGAAAAATAGCAACAGTACCCCCTGAGCAATCATTTCAAGTACTGATGTGTTACACAATAGTTACAAATGAACACATTCTTTTCCAGAAATTACTTAGAAATAGTAATGCCCTTTCCCTGTTCTTTATTTTGCATCTTAGAGCAAAATACCAATCACCTAAAGTCTATGGATTTTTAAAAATGAATATATAGAACCTCTGAGGGAAAAAAGGGTTTCACTTCCATTTCTGGTAAAATACGTATCTTCACATTCCTATTAAAGAGCCCTATATCAACATGAGAGACAAATGCTATCATCTCCGCTGCAAGGCAGCACTTATTGAAAAAATATTTGAGAGCAGTAGACATAACAGCATTGTGGGACCACTTATATTCCACATAAATAGGGATATATATATATATATGTATATATATATCAGTTAATTACCATACTAAATATTGAAATAGGTGGTAGAAAGTATTGATCCAAATATTCTTATGGGAAAAAGTTACTTCCTTCTGTTATATGAAGTATAAAGAGAATAACCTATGTGTTCAAATATCATTAAATTTTAATAATTTTTCCATTTTGTCTAAGGAAAGCTTTTTTCAGTGTTATGTTAATCATCCTGTTAGTAGTATGATTCTCTTTTGGTAATATTTAACTTTATGCAAATCTCAGTAAATTCAGTTTCATATCTTAGCTCTTGTGATTTCTCTTCAATCTATCAGTTAAGCTCTATTAGTCGAGTATTTCAATTTCTTCTGGGATCTGCTGTTTATAGTAAATCTACTGGCATAAAATGGGATCTGTCTTCTGTCTTAAATCTCATTTACACATATTTATTCTTCCCACCCTCTTCCTTCCCATTCTGTCCAATACAGATGATTACCACTTTCATGTCAAAGGAAAAACAGGGTGGGGGAAAAGGATAGTTCTTAAAAGCTAGGTTAGAAATTAACTAGCAGCTATTTTCAGAGAATTTTTTCCACAGCCTTTAATAAGCACTCCTTCTATAACTAACAGAAAACAAGAGCTGTTTCATAAGACAGGACCATGAAAACAAAACAGACAAAATTCAATAATTGAATTGGTGTTATCATGTTAAAGGAAATATTCATACATTTTTTCTTTCACAGGAGCATCAACTGTGTAAGAGCTTGCCAACAAATCAAGGAAATACGATGCTCGTTCATGAGGGTAGGACAAGAAGTAATGGGTTATATTACTGAAGTGTTTGATATTTAGGATACCCCATAGGATACTGAAGGTACACTGCTGAAATTTTCATAAATGAACCTCCCCTCCCCTTCTCTCCCTCTCCTCTCCCTCTTCTCTCCTCGTTCTGGATGATTTTTTGCATGTAAAAAAGAATCATAGGATCAGAACCAATGTAAAGACATCAGAATCATTTAAAAAGACATCTGTCAAGCCAGTTTGTCAGGAAAAGCAAAGTGGTCCTGCTTTCATGAAAGGAGTAGGGGACTAGAAAGGTTTTTAAAGATCATTTGTTTTTAAAATAAAAAAAGCTTTTAGTCTGAAGTTCATCTATTTGCAAGCTCTTTTTTTTTCTTACAAGATACAGAAGAACCACATATTTAATTCTATGCCTTTAGGATCCTATCCCTAGTTTGCTGAAGCAAAACAAACAAGTAATACTTCTGCAGAAGCCCATTACGTGCAGCCCATGCATGTATTTTCCCCTCTGTGCATGGTACTGGAGCTAAGCAGGGAGTCCCCATGGGACACTCATTATTACAGGAAAAGAAAGACTCCTGAAAAAAAAACCCAGTGCGTTTCAGAAGGAGCTGCACGTGAGGGCTTCTCACATGCAGGGTTTGGCCTGAGCCCATCACCTCCTCTGCCCCACTCCCACCCTCAGCTCCAGCCCCCTGGCTCCTGTGAGGGAGTTACACCATGCAGCACCCTGTCTGCCTCTCTGATCCACTATCTCAGAAAGCTCATATTGCTACTGAAATAATTTACCAATTACCCAAAATTTGGGGGAAATTTTGCAGTTCCCCAGTTCCCACCAGCAAATTCTTCTGGTGTGGTTTGTTGTTTTTTTTTTAACCTGATATAGTTTCTTTTGATAAAACCTGACATGAAAATGGCAAGTGTTTGGTATTTCCACAAAAAGGCAGTAGTGAATGGAAGAAATTATGAAAGCTACAGCATTCTCATGCAGAGGTAAACACTGATCCATCAAGGAGTGGTTGCTGTCTAACCAGAGCTAGAGTAAAGACATTCTCACTTCCCTCTCAACTCCATCTAACTACCTTTTACATTGCTTTTCTCAGTGCAAAGGCCTGCAAACCATTGTTATCTGTAATCTATGCCACCCTCAAAGATAGTGACAGACTACCAGGAGAGCCTACTAGACATACTAAAAATAGGACATGGCTCCCAAAAACCTGAAACAGTAAGACATCTGCTACTTTAAATACTTTACCATAACCAAAAGAAAGTATAAGTGTCAATGAAGAAATTATTCTTGTGCTTGAAATGAGTAGTATAAATCTTTTCTTCTAATGCCATCAACCCCATTTTCAGGTTTAACAGTAATTACTACATACCCATTAAAAGAATAGACTAAAACCTTTGAAAGACTTTGTGGCTTGTTTGGGGAAAGACATACTGAACCAAGAATGGTTCACCAAGTCACTCAGGAGTGACTTGAAGAATGACGGTAGGGTTGGGAGTTGCCACAGGAAAATCTTACTCCTGTATCTGCACACTTGCTCAGATGTAGCATCTTCAGAGACTTCCTATCCTGAAATCCACCCTATGCAACAATAAATTCACAGAGTGGATGGATGCCACCACCTGTTTTTAAGGGATCATGCTGTAGACACCATGAAGAGGTTTTATAAAAGAAACTCAAAAGTAGACCTGCAAGTTTGTTGCCTGCAGTGAACACAATGAGAAGTCTATTGAAGGGTAGCATATGGTTGCATTATGCTGTTGTGGTTTAGGAATGGTATTCTCCTATTCAGTACTCCCACTAAAACCAAATGCAGCTCCCCCTCAAATTGGAGGCACAAAAGGCAAACATCACAGGTTGAAATAAGAACAATTTACTGAAAACAGCAATGACGTAAGAAAAAGAACAGTGACAGCAACAATATTAATAACAAAAGGTGTAAGAAAAGAAATGACTGGTACAGAAATACCCCCCCCCCCCAATAATAGATACTGGACAACTCCCTTCACTGCATTTTCTCAAACGAATAGAACCCCTTCTCCCTAGGAGAGAGTCCCTTTCTCCCACCCCCAGGAATTACATGAAATGGTATAGCATGTCCTCTGGTTCCTAGCCATGCCCCCTCCCAGCTACTGCAAAAAATTAACCCTGTCCTGGCCAGAACCAGGGAATATGCCCAAAGATCCCACCTATGTACAATTCTAGGCTTTCTAATGTAAATGGTGCCCTAAACACTACCAGTTTTGGCACCATGACAGTGCTGCAGGAAAGTCCAAAGACAATGGGGGAGGCAGGGGGAAGTCACCGAATAAACCCACTTAAAATAATCATATCAAGACATAATGAGATATTTGAAATGTTTTTCTGAAGAAGAGACATCAGACTATTTGAGATGAAACTTGATGCTTTGTGTGCTTCTGGAGTTCATCGCAGCAGCACGAGATCAGTGCCAGCACAAGTGGGAGCAGAACAGCTGCTGCAGTGTGACATGCCAACCAGGCTGGTACATGCCACTCCTCACAGCACAGGTTATTTGCCCAAGGAGTACACCAAGCTGGTGTTTACCTCTCACTGAGTACCCTCCAGCAAGCTGACCTAAGTCTGCCTTCATCACTCTTTATATTTTCACATCCTACATTTCACAATAAGTCAAAAGAAAATATTGCTTCCATTCTCCGTGCTCTGTTGCCGTACAGGCAGCTACTACAAGCTTAGAAGTCTGCATTAATTTCTGAACTTCCTAATTAAATAGTAAAGAGGAAAAAAACCAGCCATCACCAGTCGTGGTACAAAAGGTCAAATCAAGCATTAAATGGAAAAAAATTAAGGTGTGTAACTGTGTGGGCAGAACCGAATGAGATACAGAGACTTTGACCCCTATGTTTCTGGTTAAAATCTACACACAGTTTTATAGTCAGTTAGTTATAAAAAGTATCTTGCCATTTGACTCATTTCTGTGTGCCAAACTTCTGAAGGAAATTTATTCGTGGTTATAGTTGAATCACTGTCTATATGCCTTGACACTTCAAATCAAAACACTGGAGGAATCTAATGATTTTAATTCTAATAATTTAAAAAAAAAAGAATTAAGTCCTATCTGGCCTTCTGTATCATTTTTCCACTTTGAAATCTCTCAGGAGTCATTTCTAAGTCCCAGTGTTCAAAACCTGATGGAGTTTCTAGCCTGAAAACTCATCATCTTGCTCTGACAAACCAACATCTTTTTGATCATTCCCTTAACATTGTCCATCCAACCTTGATTTGTTGTTCTTCAGGCTTTGGACTCTGTTTTCCCACTGAGGGCATGCATTTTCTTGAAAAGCAAAAATTCAGCCAATAATCAACATTCATAATATCCACAGTACAACACAGAAGGTGCATCTATCCCTTCTGAGGACTTGAACAGCCTTAAATTGATTTGCTCTTTTGTCCATAACGGAACAGCTGTGTAGTTCAGTGCAAGCTGAAATCCATCTAAAGTTGTATGCAGAGCCAATTTTACAGGGCAGCCTTCCAATGTGCAAGTGTGAGGCCTCCACACATTAATTTCTCTTTTTCTTCCAGACATAATGTTGTCTCTGATCCCATTTCTATATTTAGGTGTCTGCATCCAGGTTGCACAGGTGTGTCATCCTCAGTATGAGGCACAGTCAGTTTAAAGACAGTCTATATACATACCCAGGGGACCCCTGGTGGTCTAGTGGTTACGATGCGGCACTCTCACTGCCGCGGCCCAGGTTCGATTCCTGGTCAGGGAACTCCCCCGGGCAGATGGAGCTCGTCAGCTCTGTGAGGCCATCCATCTATGAGAAGGTCACTCTAAACAAACCTATGTCCTGAGGACCTCACTGCCATTGTCCAAGCTCGCTTGGCCCCGGCAGATGAACCTTAGGATTAAAGGGTGGGCTCAGTTCAGTGCACGCTGTGTCTCACCTAAAAAATCCATTGCGCAGGCTGGAAAGGTAAAAAACCTTTCCCAAAATCTTCGTTCGCGAAGACTGGCCATACTTTTTACTATATACATACCCAGGTTTCAGATACAATATCATCTAAATATCAGCAGTTTACTTCTTGTTGAAGGCTGAATGTCATACAGAAACCTCCCTTTATTACCATGCTCTGCACACTCACAATTAGGAAAATCAAGAAGGGGAGAAAGGGAGAAAAAAGACTTGCTTTTTACAGTGTATGGACAATTCCCAAGAACTGCGACAAACTGGCAAATTTAGCATATTTACTAAAAGGATTTTGTGCTGTAACTTTCATCCCACACATCTAAATCCTTTCTTCTACAGTTCTTATGTTCCTACTAACATCATAGAGACCACACTGGGAGACACACTAATCATATACAAAAAGAAGCCTGAAGAAAGGGAGAAACAAAATGTAAGTAACAGAAAGGTACAGAAATTAAAATACTTGCATATTTAAATCTATTTGGGGGATCTGGAAGACAGAAATTTGGTAGGAACAACTCCAGGATGTCCAAGTTTTATGTTTGTTACATGTGCTCTTAAGCATAGACTCATACTTCACAGAAAAGCAGAAAAAAAAAAGGAGTAGGTAACTGCAAAGCATGCAGCAAACATCCACTCTGTATCCCAGAACAGCTTATAGCAAATATAAAGACAATAGTAAAGCACAAT
This sequence comes from Neopelma chrysocephalum, assembly GCF_003984885.1. NCBI lineage: Eukaryota > Metazoa > Chordata > Aves > Passeriformes > Pipridae > Neopelma > Neopelma chrysocephalum. The sequence goes on from NW_020897692.1 coordinate 10,673,728, forward strand.
AGCAGTAGCCATCAGGGCGGTGTGACAGTAGAGCATCATCAAGCACCACTTTTTGGCCTGCAATACTGGCAATTTGGCAGAAAACATTTTCAGATAGATGATACTCTGTTCTATTGTAGAAAACTACAACAAAACAAACATTCTCCCTCAGAAGTACCTCAGCTAATCTTATCAAGATAACACTTATTCTCAAGCTAAATCTGGTCATCAGTTCAGCTCTGGAGTATACATGAAGGACAGACCAGGTTAGCTTCCAAAATCATTAGTGCCCATAAATCCCCAAGTTATCCAACCAAAACCTGTTCTCACCTGAAATCATCCCTCAGTGTCTCTATTTGGCATTGCTCCAGAAACAAAACCAAAGGCATGAGCTTAAGGATTGAATGAAAGAAAAACAGCATAAATGGACACTACTTCATTTGCACACCCTGCACAGCAGAAGACACCAAACTCAGCTGAACACAGTGCTCCCCTTCTCTAAGAACTGACAGCATTGGTGTCCAGTCATGTAGACTTTCCGAATTTGCAAAGGAAAGCAGAGACCTTCTGGCTGACCTCCAACACCATTTGCTCTGGAGTGCTGCTAACCACCAAAGCCGTGCTGTACTCATATGGTTCTTTCCCACTTACAGAATAAACTCATTAAAACTTATACCAGCTGTTTCCACTCATTCCTATAACACTCAAAACCTGTTCACACAGCCTAAAGTACAAAGGTCCTGCTTGTCTCACTTCAGTCCTGACATTCCTTTTCTCCAAAAAGAAAAAGGGAAACATTGCTCTGAAATGAACAGCCGAAATATGTATCAGATGAGGACAACACAGCAGGATTACATAAATGCTTAAGAAACAGAAATATTTTTCTCTTTTCATGTAAATTTTCCTAGTGCTAGATAAAAAATTAAAAGGCTTTATTTGCAGGGGGCTTCTGACTTTTTGAATACAGCTTTGGAACTTACGTATCAGTTAAGCATATTTGTCCTTTTAGTGCTGAATACTGCCATAAAAGTGGAAGAAAGAAGTTCTTGCAAGCCTTTCTTCCATCCCACTGAAAGTAAAAGCAATACAGGGGCTGGAGGTGCAGATGCAGTCCTCACATGCTTTTTTCCAGCATGGAGAGAAAAATATACCCTTTTTGAGATTTCTAGTGATATTTCTTCTGTAACTCACAACAGCAGTGTGAAGATTTCTGAGACTTAACAGCACTTTAGAGAGAGGCAAAGGCTAAGTTTTATTGTTATTGGCTTAATTTCTACTTTTTTTCTTCTCACAAAAACATACTACTGGGCCCAAGGGAAATATTATCAACAGCAGTCTCATTTCTTTTTCTTAATACTAGGTCTAATTAAATATTGCTTTTTCCCTACTTAGCTAGGTGGTGTGGGACACAGAAATTATTTGAAAGGACTTGGAAGTGGACTCAAAGACTGGTACAGTAGAATGAATCATTTCCATGCAAAAGGAATGACTAATTTTCTGTCAACTTGCTTTTAACTAATCCCTGCATCTACTCCTGCAATGCAGCATCCAAGATTTCCATCAGGTAAATAGAGCATAATTGCACCACTACTCCTATATTTCCAAAAAACCCCTCCAGAACACACACACACATCACAAAAAAATGCTTACGCTGCACTTACAGTACTTTTTCTCATGGGAAAAATAGGAGTATCAGATGTTTGTGACATGATCAACATTGTTTGAAACGAAAAAGCGGAGACCCTTCACTTTTCACCTTTATTAAGCTATTATCATACCTGAAACACTTGTCTGGAATTGATCAATTCAGGATAGGGAATAAAGATAGGTAATTCACTGCTGAAAGAACAGACTTGCATTAAAATTTGCCTCCCTTCTCAAATTTTAGGTAATACAACTAATGTAACTTCAATTAAGAAAAATACAATTGAATTTTTTCTCTTTCTTTTAAAAACTAGTTAACGAGCAAATCCCTAACTGTATGTTTCTAGGGGTTTACCTGTAAAAAATCAAAGCTAATGCTTGTATACATGGGAATAGGTTTTATTTAGACAAACTAATGGGAAAGGAGAAATACACAACAAGGGAAAAAACCTACCTTCCTGAGACAATATGGAAGAAAGTTTATAATATTCTCTTTCCATTAAAAAAAAAAAAAGACATAAAAATAAGAATTCCTTTGAGAAGAAACAGCATGGACTCTAGGTACCCGAATTTCTAATAGTTTAGGGCAGCATTTTTTTCCAATTATTATTTTAATAGTCAGTACACTGAGGGAAATGGCTATACTTTCCAGCAATATCCTTTCTTTTTTTCTTAATTTGTACTCACAGTCTTTATACTAATCCTAACTAAACAGGGATGGCTACAAAGAAGAGATTCAGATTTCAAGTTTGGTATGTTAGGAGCCAGGAGACTAATTTGAGCTTAGTCAACAACAGAAAAAACAAGCCACAGGCAATCTGGCCAACAGTTTTTGTGATCCGTAGAGGTGTGCAGACAACATGTAATTATTGGAAAAACACATCTAATCAAATTATGTTATAACTCTTGGGCAACACAGTATTCAATCTATTGCTTTTGTGCTAAGTTTAATGAGTTGCTACCAGCAGCTGCCCGAAGCTGTTGCTTCAATTACTACCATGCCTTCCCAGTTCTGTTTTGCTACTTTCTGCACTCAAAATATATTAGCTGTTTGAAATGGATTTTCTCTTCTTACAGATTATTTTGTGGGACAGATACTATTGTGACAGTAGCTGTGGCAAAGTATTTTGGTATTTGAAAACCCATGCATTGCTGGATGTGCATCGGAGAGCCGAGCAGTCAGGACTTGGCTGTGCGTTAGTGGGCTGTTGGAGAATTCCTAGGGCTTTCGGGTACCAGTTACAGTGCCAAAAAACATTTCCAGAAGTCATCTAGATCAATATTTTAACATCTGTTCTACCAACTTGATCTTGAAATTCTGCAGCAGCAGGGATTCTATAAGTGCCTACTTTAAGTTTCCCAGTGCTATGCTGTCCTTTGAGGTAGGACTTTCTTTTTCTAACCTCATTTTTTAACTACAGCTCAGACAGATCCATTGTTGGTTTTTCTACCACAGAAAGGGAAACATATTCCTTCTTTGCAGGAGCTCATATCAGAAAACTTAGCTTCCTCCTTCAACTTCCTTTCTTTATATTAAGCTATTCCTTCTGTCCAATTTTTTTTCCCCCTAGTTTTCTAGACCACAGAAAATTCTCATTGTTCTCACCAGGTTTCAGTTCAGATAAACTCTTATGTTTCAAATCAGAAGAGACTGATCCTTCCTCAAATACAGTCTCTTGGACTGAATTTATAAACACAGGAGGCCTTGTCAATGTTATGGGGTAATCCCCCTGCCATACAGAAGTTCTGCAGGGGACCCCTGGTGGCCTAGTGGTTAGCATGCAGGACTCTCACTGCTGTGACCCAGGTTCAAATCCCAGGCCCCCCGGGCAGATGGAGCCCGTTAGCCCTGTGAGGCCATCCATCTATGAGAAGGTCACTCTAAACAAACCTACGTCCTGAGGACCTCACTGCCATTGTCCAAGCTTGCTTGGCCCCGGCAGATGAACCTTAGGATTAAAGGGTGGGCTCAGTTCAGTGCATGCTGTGTCTCACCTGAAAAATCCATTGTGCAGGCTGGAAAGTTAAAAGACCTTTCCCAAAATCTTCGTTCGCGAAGACTGGCCATTATTATTATTTATTATTACAGAAGTTCTGCAAGCTATATACCCAGATCGTTGTGTGGTTTTGCATATTGTGAACTAAATACTGCCCAAATGGACTAACTATGGAATTTTTGCTTTCTACCCTCAACTGAACTTATTTACAAATCACCTTATCCCAAAAAAATTTACGGGGAGAAGGAACATATCATCACTCATTCTTCTGTCCTGCAGGAGGCAAATTAGACTGGAAAATGTTTTTCAAAGATCTTCTTCATCTATTGATGCACTTTTCCTTTGAAAGATATGAGGTCCAAACTTTCCAAACCTAAGAATACGCATACAAATTTTGTGCTAACCCAAAGAGAACCAACAGACTTGTATGCTTTGCCATTGCAGTACAGACTATCACATGTTTAAATGCCTTTCTCTTTATTCAAGTATTCCCAAATATAAGCTGTTGAATCTGAGAGCAGGGGTAAATGAAGCTCTTTTATAGCTGTGTTAATACTGATATGCAAGGATGCTGGGGCCACATCTGTGTTCTGTCTGTCTCATTATCTCTAATGTTTGATAGTGTAGAACCTGCCCAAAGAGGAAATGTACACCCACATCTGAAATTCTTAATAATCTAAAACAAGAAAAAAAATCTTCTGGAATTGTGTTCACAATTAGATAATTTCAATTAAAAAGAAAGCAGCAAAAATTAAAACTGTTAGAAATTAGAAAAATTTAGAATAATTAAAAAGCAGAAATTATTCGCAGTGCCAGATAAGATTTTTTTACTAGATGAATCTTTACATGTTGTCAAAGTCTCACTGGAGGATGTGATTTTTGTTCTTTTTGTCCAAGTATTTTGCAGTTTTAGTCAGCAAAATTTTTCTAATTAAGTTGCAATAAATAATACCTATGGACAAACTTCAAGTGTTATGAGTCAATACTGCTGGCCAAAACACAATTCCCTTTGCTAAAACTTGGTTTCTATCAAATTTTCTAATCACATATATGTACCTGGGTCAATTTATGAATAATTAAATAAAGGAGGGGGTAGTACTTTTTTTTTTAATGCAAATTACATTCAGAATCCATAGATAAAACTGGCTACTTGTTAAAGGTCCTGAGAATTAATATGTTCTGAATATATTAGATTAGAGACCACAGCATTGAAACAGGCAGGTGCTAATACATACACAAAAATTAACTAATGAAAGACAGTAAGAGCTGTCAAGTCTGCAATATTTCTTTGTTCATTTTTTAATTTGTTCTATCTCAACCTGAGGAAAAACAAAGAAGAAGTCATATTTACTATATGCTTCTGAAGATGAGAAGTAACAGAAAAACTAACTACAGAATAATGTGAGTGGGGATACACAATGACAGGTACACGACTAGCTATTTTTGTTCAGTTTTTCCTTTTGTTTTATTAACAACAACAACTACTGAAGAAATTCTGATTTTGACAAAGTGAATAAATCAAAGCTTTAATATAAACTCTAAAAAGTTTTTTACCTGTCTTATTAGTTGCTTCTATAAAGACATTTTAGCATCATCTATTCAATCCAGAGTAAGAAATTGAATGCAACTTGATCGAGGCATTTTAAGGACCTGTCACAACAGACTAGTGTCTGACATGTCATTACTGCACAGTAATGTGCAGTTATAGCGGAGTATAACCCACATATTAAACAATGGTTTAAGGTTGCTTAATAAAACTGCTATATTTTAATCCTGTTTTAATGGTGTTATGTGTTGAAGGACATCCAAGAGTACATATATCTTTCACTTGACTCTCACAAGTTGGACCATCCTCACTGGTCAGTGGCAGGGAGGATTTCTTGCTCTTCACAAGTGAACATGCATAAAGTGTATTTTAATAGAAATAGAAAAAAAGGTAAATAGTTGTCTTTGAATACCTGAATTTCGGTCAGTAGTCAGAAAATATAGCTCTGAACATCTGTTTTTGCTCTGACGTCATGTTAGGAATTATTTAAAATAGACTTTTTTTTCTTGATTATAGACATTGTTCAATAACTAACAATATTCTTAAGACTATTACACATACACATTCTTAAGACTATTAGTAGTCTGTTACTGACTGGTATGTACACAGTCCCATCTGAGCTCATGTGCTGGTTTAAAGGTAGGGGAAATGAACCCAACTCAAAAGAGATTATAAGTCAGAACAACAATTTCATAAAATTAATACAATAAATACAATTACACAGACAAACAATTGGTTTTAACCCACAAAACCCAGACGTATAACCCAGCACTCTGGGGCATGAACAGTGTGGTGTTCTCTGGGCCCCCTTTCCCATGCTGAGCCCCACATGGTCCCCCTGAGTCCAAAAAGTAAAAGGAGAGGGAAAACCTGTTGGTGAAAGTGCTGGTTGTAGTCCGTTTGAGGGTGGTGATCGCAGTCCGGTTGGGAGTGCTGTTGTAGTCTAGTCGAGAGTGGTGATTGCAGTCTGGTTGAGAGTGGTAGTCGCAGTCTGGTCGAGAGTGGTGGTCTCAGTCTGGTTGAGAGTGGTGGTCACAGTCCAGTCCGAGTTCTGGTCCTTCTCTGGATCCCACGAGTGGTACAGAAGTCCCAAGACCCCAAGATTATATATGCTCATGTTCAGGCAGGAATGCCCAGTACCTCCCTCAGGGCGGGGAGTTCCACAGTGGGTGTGAGGACAGGAGCATTCTCCCATCTCACAGGCCTCTTAACACCCAGCTTATAGCCTAAGGGGTCAGGCGTGCTCTGGGCAGCGGCTGTAAATGGGCTATTGTTCACAGTTTCTGGGAAATAGCACAGAAGGGTATAGAATACACAGTTTTGGGTTACACCCACACAGTGATGAGCTGGTCCCAGCTGTTCTAACTAGGACAGCTCATTGCAAAAATCAGGACTTACGTTGTTACACTAAGTTCCCTTCACAATGAACTATTTCTAATTCCCTTCAAACACATTAAGCAAATGAAAGGGAAAAAAAAAAGAAAGAAAAAACTCCCTGCTTTTTCTTACTTTTTGTTAAGTGATACTGAATATATGTTCAAAAAGAGTTAAGAGGAACATGTCCATACTGTGAGCAGAAATCATTTATTTTTATAACTACTGCCTGTATACCACACTGATAGATTGGGCACTTTGTTTTAACATTATGTACCTTCAAAGAAAAAATGAGGAATACAACAGTGGAAGTGGAAAAACATGTTTTTCATGCAAGTAAAACCTTGCATGATATAATGATCAGAAATTTTTCAGTTATTTATTTTTCTCTGTGAAATTGCAAAAGATTTATGTTAAGAGCTGAGCGAAGTGCAGAACAGAAGGAGGAGATATCCTGTGAAACCACAGCTCTATATTTTACAGGTGATGTTTTAGAGGAAAAGTTTCAGAAAAACAAAAGAATATACTGCGTGAGATGCAGTCCTGCTTGAATCTCTGAATAGGACAATGTGACTTGGTGTCCTTGGAAGGGCATATCATACCTGAATGCATGTTCAGATGACATGGTGCCCTAGTGCAGCTGCCTTAGACAAGTGCTAAGGATGAGATTTTGCCAAGTGAATAACATTGAAGAAGATCTCTGGAAAACTCTTCCCTCTGTCTCTGCCAGATTTTTAATATTCAGAAATAGGTGGATCTCTACTTACTCCCAATGATTTATTCAAAATAGTTTCCTGATTACAGGCTGGTTGCAGTAAAGTGCATGCCCAGGGCAAGCTCTATTATATCTTGGCTTAAAGAAAGGGACAAGCTTTGGGAAAATGTGTGTTAGATTTAAGAACTGTCTGTGTTAATCATTTGTCTGATCTAGAGCCTTTGTAAACTTGATAAACACAGCCTTCAGTCAGGGGTGGCACAAAGATATTTTTTATCAAAGTAGAGATGGAAGGACCAATTCCTGCACATACTACTTGGAAAATAACTAGCAACTTCTGTAGGCACAATGAACAAACAACTACTGGGGAAGATAAAAGTGGAGAGAGTATCTTTCTGAATCCATGAGATGTCTAACTGGATACCGAAAAGTCCTCATTTAAGGATAAGATCTCCTCTGGCACATAAAGAAAAAAAAGTACATTTGCACTAAGAAAGTCTTGAATGATTTAGACTAGCCCTAAACTCCTTTCATCATTGTTTAAGGGTGTTCTTTGCACCTCAAAAATGGAGAGTCCACAGTTCTTTTTGTAAAAGTGACAGCTGAAAGCCTTTCACTCATTGTAGTCTCTCAGGTCAAATGTCAACATTAACCCTAACCTTGTCCAGTATCACAGCTACTGGAATCCTTTATTGCTGTTCTGGCTCAAAGTACCATCTGTATCGATGTAAATAGAACCAAACATAACAATATTCCCATTCACTGGATGAAAAATAATGTACGAGGTGAAGCAAAAAACAATACTGGACAAAAATGCTACTGCTGTGGGAAAAGTACTCATTAATCTATTGAACTTTGACAAAGAGTTTGCATCTATTGATTGCCAACAAAGACAAATTCCTGGCTTAAGTATCTCCCTCTGAAGCTAAATGTAGCTATGTGGGTTTGTTTGTTTAATATATACCATCAGCCAAGGAGTTTTCTACTCTAAAATATTTTTTCAGTTATTCAGCTATTGTTTTTAAACTTTATGAGCATTAACTTCTTGCTATAGTTCAGTTACGTAAATTACTAATTGATATGCTTGATGTTGCTTACTGAAGAACTTTCCCATTAGTACCAGGGGACACTAAGGCAAATAAAGGTACACACTTATGTTAAGTATTGTCAGCAGCAGAGCTTCTAGCACTTTACTCTGGTATCTCTTCTACTGATGTAGACTCTTAAAATTTTATTATTGCACCTGAAATACCTTCTTTTATTTTAAAAACTCACTATAATGTCTCATGAAAAGAAAAAAAAATACTAATTTTTATCTCAACTTTTAGGGTGTTCCTCCATACATGCACTTTTTACATTTCTAGACACATATTTTATTGTTGTGAGGTAATACCTTCAACAAATTTGTTTATTAGACTTCAACAGCTTCACAGAAGAAGAAAATTACGGCCATTTGCTTAAAGTATTTGCTTCTAGGATTCAAAACTTCAAAGGAGTTATAGCAACCTGATGGAGAAACTCAAGTGAAATTGAAAATCAGTAGTACAATACTGTAGTGTACTGACCCTCAGTATATAAATTTCATATACCTTTCCATCATCTTTTATGAATTTGTTGTGTCTGAAAAAAATGTCAATGCTTAAATTTTCAAACTTGTGTCATTCAGCATATTCTGATGCTGAAAAGAAACTGGCAAAATAAATCTTGATGACTTTTAATGATCCATTGGTACCGAAATGGATATTTCAGCACAGTGCATTTGTTACTTCTTGTTAAAGTACCTTGTCTCCCTATAACAACATTTGCTGTGAAGAATTATTTGTTTTCCTGATGATGTCAGAGAAGATTTTTCCTTCACTTTTTTTCTTTTTTACCATCACCATGAACAAAATTTACAAATTTGCTGTTTTGTATATCCCTTACAAATAATTACTCTGAAATCACTCAAATTTAGATTTTTTTTTTTAGATTGTCCCTTCCTATACACAAGCCTCATGTAGGCCCTGGTTTTGTACTGTGTAAAATGTCTTTTCTTGTAAAATAAACCAAGTATCACTCAAGATGTCTTCACTCTACACAGCACCTCAGCTGTAGGCCTTTATTCCATAAACACCTACTAGGAATAAGGCAGAAATAACCAGAGCAGCAGTGAGGCAGACATGAAGTATTAACAAGGCTGCAAAAGAATCCCTGCTCCAGCAAGAAGGATGGGACAGTGTAGGTCACCATCTCCAAATTTTTGTTAGGGTAGAAGATGCAGTAAGAAAGAATGATGCATTTCCATTTCAAGGATGTTGATGGGGCCCAAGTAAAGATTACCAGAGAACAGAAGAACAAGAGCCACTGCTCCTTTCTTCACCGGAGGTGTTACAAAAGGTGAAACATTACAGTGTGTGAAAAGGGCTGAAGGAGGAATGATCTCTCCACCCACTCAGTCACCCAAAAAAATAGGATAAAAGAAGCAGCAGGAACTGAGATGCAGACTGAATTAGTGAGGCTGCCAAGTGTAACTACAGAGTATAACTGCTTCTTCAGTCCCTTTACTCTCTCATCATTTGTAAAGGAAAAAAAGGAGACCTTTCAGAGGCATGGAGAAGGATTATCTCATGGATGCTCAGCACATGGCAAAACAAGCACTGAGTCAACCTTGTGTAACCTTTCCACAGCCCTTGTTCTCCACTGCTGCCTTTCACCTGAACTGCCCTGATGATCCTTAACTACAGCTCAGGATCAGTCCAGCAGAATACACAATGCACTTACATATTTCACAGTTTAATGGAAATGGTATTAAATTTTTAGGTAGGTTTGGTCGGTTTTTTTTAAAGCTGGCAATGCTTTGCTTCTTCCCTAATATCTCTTTTACTGCTACAAATATTTGTAACAAAAATTACAGGATAGCTGTTTTTCTGCTTTGGAAGTTACTTCAGCATTACTGTTCAGTCCTTAGAAACATTAGGCAACCTGATTTACATTTTTTTTTGTCTGGATGGAAAAGCATGGTCCTGCTCTAACAATCTCCATGCAATTCCATGAGAGACTAGAATGCCTTTTAAAATATAAAAGCATTTAGAAACATGGAACCAGAAATGCATCCTGAAAGCAAGTTTCTTTCAGCATTTCTATAGGCTGTTTGTGACAACCCAGCTGCAAGCTGTTTCTTTTTCTCTTGAAGCTTTAAAAAAAAATGAAATACAGATGAAGGTCACTTTTTATCACATCTCCCCTCATTGCGAAGGGGTTTATTTCTTTCTGCTTTTACTGCTAAGAAACTGCCAGTCTCAGTAGCAGAGATAGTAAAACACTCGTATTTCCCCTGCTATACTGTAAGATTTTTTAACAAATGGACAAGAAAGAGAAAGGGGCTCTTGATTCATACCTAGGATAGATTTAGGAAGTGATACCAAAACACAGCCTTCACCTATCCTCTAATATCTTCTTAAGGACTCACATGAATGGGAAGCAACCATGAGCTGAGATACAAGAATGTAAAGAAAAAAAATTCCCTGCCTGGGAAAAGGAATCTCCTACTTGTCTTTGCTCCAGAGCTATCCATGCTGCCCACCAAGCTCTTACTGCAAATCAGCTGCACCTGCACATTCTACTTTTAAGATTAAAGCCAACACCTCTCCCTTCCAGACCCATAGGGGTGCATGCTTAACGTAGGCACTCTTTCTTTTCTTTCTTGGCATTATGGAAAAATTTCTCCCTCAAAGACAGTAAATCATATGAAAAAAACAACATAAACAAACCCTTTCACCATTCTGTAAGATTAAATCATGGTTTTCTTCTCTCAAATACAGAAAAAAATTGTTAAAAAATCAAAACAAGGAAGTTGCCTACATATAAGTAGAGTGAAACAGAAAGAAAAATGGAATTCTTCCTCTCTTCTGTCAGCTACTGCTTTCATAATTCTGGAAAAGGAAAGACAGTTCTGAAACGGTAGCGGCAACAAAGTCCTGAAGGGCTAAAGAGGTATAATGTGTATATTTGTATGCATGTGCCTCCAGTGCCCCAAATGCCTTGATGTGGAACACCTGGTGACAGTTGTTACAAGAGGCTAATAGTTTAACTATATTTACATATTATAATACATACTCTAATAGATATTATAAATATTTAAAATAGCAATAGATTGAGTGTACTTTCAACTTTTGAACTGCTTAATGCATTATCATGAAAATCCCTAGCATGATTGCCAGAGGTTTCTCCAATTCTTAAAGTGGCTCTGAGTTTATAGCTCTACCATTGAGAAATCCAGTAGAAATATATAGAATGGAAAGTGAGTACACAGAGGAGCATAGGAGATCTCCTGTTGCGGCTCTGCTAACAACATCAGATCCTGAAAAGTGCAGCAAAACTCCAAGACAAAGAGAACCTAGAAGAGATTTAACAAAAAGTGACGGCAAATATCTAATAAGTATGCTTTCCATTTCCATAGCAACTTCCATCAAAGAAATGGAAAGCACTTCAAACATCAATCAATTTACTCTCAACAATACTGTGTGGAAGGCAAAATATATATTAGAAGAAGTAAAGTTGATTCCTGGTGATTGCTGGACTCTATTTTAGGAATTCCTTTAACTACCTCTGCACTAACTTCCTCATTAATATTCAGACTTTCAATCTGTCTTTTTCATGTTCTCTCACACAGATTGTGACATAAGAGGAGTGATCAGAGACATTGGGATAAAGAATGAAGATCTTGGAAAGCAATGAATTTAGCTATTACTGAACAATTACCAGATCAACATAGCATATTCTAAGCAGTCTTATCTACTGTAAGTTATTACTCCAAGAAAGTCTCTGCAATGGCAGATGTCCAAACAACAGTGGCTTTCAACAATGGCCTCTTTTACTAAGAATTTTGCCAAAGTACTTGTACAAAAGACATCTTTTGGCTATCTATATTAGGCAGGTACAACGCACATGCTGTAACACCCAGTGGGTAGGCATCATGACCCAGTATAAAGTACTTTGTGCCTGTAAATGATGGGGGGTTTTAAAATATTTTTAAAATAGCTTTATGGAGTCAATATATCTGCAAATGAAAGAGAAACCTAGTAGATTTTAAATCAGTATGTGTGACATGCCTGCCCCCAAGAGAAAATAGAGTCAACCTGGTTCCTCCTGCTCTTGAATGTTAGGAGTTCAGGATCTAAAGCCTGAAAAAGCAATTTTTATTCTCTGTAGCCCACACGGACAGAAATTGAAATGGTCACCTCTTGACAAAGTGTTGTGCTAACCCTTTATGTTTTATTATTCAGATGGCTCTGCTGGCTGGAATGAAAGTGATGATAGACAGGATTTTGGTCTCTAGATAGAGAAGATTTCATTGTAAGACTGTCTATTGCATGATCTCCACCACTCAGGACAAAGTTAGAGCTGGTCATGGCCAATAATTACCTCCCTTTCACTGTCTGGATAGGTTTCTTTGCCATAGAGAAGATGAAGGTTAGGGTTAGACTATGGGAGTCTAAAGAGTAAAAAGACTTTTTTTCTTGTATGTTGAATGGCTCTGAGAGTTCTTGAGGTATACAAAGGTCCTTTTGTCCAGTGTTTCATATCCACTTTTGCAGAAGAAGTGAGTCCTCTAGCTCTAATCAAGCTGACAGCTAAGGTTAGCATTTGGGATCTACTAATTTAAGGTTTTGGATGAATGGCATTTCAGAGTTCAAATGAAAGTAGATGCCTGTCATGACCAACCATTTTGATGGGGTTACTACTCACAATGGATCCCTGTGATAATATTAATTTGAAATTAAGAGAGGGTTTGGATTTTTAAATCTAAATACTGAAGACTTCCTTTCGTTGCTGGATGCTAAACGGCTCTAGGTGATGGCACGTAGGCAGGTGCCACCTTCAGTATTAATTTTTCCAGAAGTGATGGATTCCCTTGGTTAGAACAGAAATCTTAAAGTTAGGAAGGGTGTCAGGATTTGCTAATTCAGAAATGGAAAAACACAGATATTCAGAGTTAGGCAGAGGTTTAGTGTCAACTGTGGCCAGTATGAGATGAGCTCTTTCATTGTTGGGGTAGCTCTCCTGCATTTAGTTACACTAAGAATTAGGACAGAGTAATATAAAACATAAAGTATACTCTTTGCTGAATGTCAATGGGCCTGAGAGTAGGAAGAGGTAAGGTGTTTTTTAAGTCCCATACCTTATGTTCATATTTTCTGAAGAGACGGAACCCTGGGCTATAATTAATGTTAGAGTTAGGGCTACTTGGTTGTATGTCAAAAGCAGAGACCCTGACTTAATGCTCAGTGCTGTGTGGCCCATGGAGTAAAGACCTGCACTGCTACTGTCACTTGTGGCTCATTATTTATGTTTTCTTTCACTGTTCAGGTAGTTTTGCAAGCTATAATAAAGGCAAGAGCTGCTAAAGATTCAAAACCCATAGGCTGGATAAATTATTTCCTTGAAGTCTGTGTGTTACAGAGGTTTTGTTATGTATTCTACAAAACTGCTGTTATAAACAGATCTTCTTTCAGCAAGAGTCACCAAACCAAGTTGTGTCTGGTGTATTAAATCTCATACTTAAGACTGGATACATGGATATAATTCTAGAACTAGTTCAAAGTTTAGATAACAAGGCAGATGCCAGAAATTGCCATCAAAATAAGAAATGAAGGTCACCAGGCTTCTTTTTAGCTTTGGGATATCTCTGAGCAAAGGAAAGTGTTTGGAGAAAAATGATTCTCAAGAGGTATCTTGAGACAATGTTGAGTACTGCTGTTCACTTGGGTTTCTTGCAACTTTTTAGGTCTTGTTCAAGTAGGGGCTTCTTAGTTAAGTGTACATCAAGCCTTTGTTTCAATTTTGATTTCAGACAAAACAGAAAATAATGGGTTTGGGGTTTGTACCAGCTTTCAGCCTCTGCTTAGTACCAAGGAAACAGAACAAGTAATTCTCAGGGTCTGAGAGTACGCTCTAACTTACAGGTCTAGGGGAATGCACTCCAGTTTATGGTATTGTAATTTTTAATGGCTTTTATTCAAAACTGATAACTTTCCCATGTTTGCTTTCTTAGTTTATGTAACACATGAAAATACACTAGAAGAAAATAAGTTTTTATTTATATTGATTTTTAAGATCAAATTCAAAACCGCATTTCTGTTATGTGGTTAAGAAAATGTTCTTTTTACAATTAAGGATTTACCACATTTGACTTGAGAATACCTGGAAAAGAACATACTCATGAAGGAATAACAAAACGGTTTCAAAATCTACTAATCCTCTCTATGCTTTCTTCACCAACTTTCAGCCTAGAACACACACACAAAAAAATAAAAATCAAAGAACAAAGAAGAAAAAAAAAAGGAAAAAAACCCCAAGAAAGCATTCTTTAACTTCTCGCATACATTTTTCAACTGGAGTGTAAAAATAATTACCATTGCCTATCAGTGCTTTTATAAACTATTGTTCTGGTCCATCTACAGCACCAAAAGAGATGACTTGGTCATCTACTTCTGCTCATGGAAAAAACATTGTCCCAGTTAGAGATTATCTCAATTTATGAGCTATTGATATCAGCCTAATCCAAGCCATTTGAAACATCATTTTACAGTATTGACAAGAAATCTCTACTGATTTTAGGACCCTGTTATATAATACAGTCCTAGCACAAGACAACAGATAGAAAGAGAGAGGTAGATGTGAAAGGACTTGCCCAAAGCTATCCAGAAGTTTAGTGATGAATATGGTTTCACATTCGTTTCTGAATGGCCATTCCAGTACTTAATAATTCAGTAATCATGTATCTCTGAATAGGATCTTGAATATGAGTTTCAAACTCACCTCTGCCAAGCCAATATAAAGATTATCAAGTGTAGCATGTCTTCTCTTTTCTCAATCCTAAATCACATTTATCTTATATAAGCAAACTATTTGCCCCAGGGATATGCAGTGGTTATGAATGCAATGTAAAAGTAGTACATATAGTCTTACAAAAGTAGCGTCCTTAAAATGATCCTTAATGACTTGTCTTCCACCTTACAGAAACAGTTTAAGAACTCTGTCCTAGTTGTAGGCAGGTGAGTATAGTATGAGATGAAATCAGCTATATTTAAGTTACTTAATTCAACCTGACTGTTCAGTGTTTAATCAATTGGATTAAACCAAAAAGAGTGTCTTATATCCAGACCACTGAGTGATCTTCAGTGAGGATAACAATTTTTCTGGAAAAGTTCAGTTCCAAGAAAACTTTTTTTAACTGGGGATTTGAATTTGTTTGTTTTGTTTGGGTTGTTTTTGAACAAAAGCATATGGGTCTCTAGAAGACAGGACACAAACTATTTAGATGCAACCAAGACAATGTTCTATAGAAGAGAATGTGCACAGATAGATATTAAAAAACAAAACAAAACAAAAAAAAACCCAAACCAAACCAAACAAAAAAAAAAGAGAAAAAGAAGAAGAATATCAGATCTTACTGATGAGAATTGAATCATGACCACACTAGGGCAAAAGAGACATCTTCTGTCACAGCTGAGGCTCTGATTTCAGAAGCAAAGCAAACAAGGAAAGGAAAACTTGCATAGTTTACAGCAGACTTTATCACATTTCTTCAGGCTTCAGATGACTGATTTCTGCATTCTCTAAAAATACTATTATATTGGCGAATTGTACCACAGACAATTAGGAAGATCTGTGCTGCATTTGTAAGTGAAATGAATGAGCACAAAACATGCTACACTTTCATCTTTGTAATTCATCATATTAAAACTAATCATGGCAGTTTTAATTACGTAAGCACCAAAAATAAGTAAACAAACAAATAAATAGCTCTCAAATTCTCCTAAGCATTCTGCTTTTTTTAAGCATGATAAATCTATAAGTTGAAGAGCAGGATGCAATCTTCCTTACAGCAGAAAATATTTTGAGAAGAAAATGCTGGTTAGGAAAACTCTTAAGACTAGATAGAAAAAAAGAAAAAGAAAGAAAGAAAGAAAGAAAGAAAGAAAAGAAAGAAAGAAAGAAAAGCATATATGACATTAAAGTGTCAGCAGTTTCTCAGTGTGTAATCATTTTTGACAGAATAAGCCATACCTCTGTAGTATATTCCAAAATCGATTTTGTGTTTGGCAATTTGAGTCAACTTTATTCCAGCTGCAAACATTGTGACAATAGCAAGTTATTTTCCAGACTGAGGCTGACTACTCCATGCTACATTAGTGAACAAATAAAGTCTTCCAAACATCTCACTTAAATCCATATCTATTTGGTACTGGCTTTTGCACTGTGTTCAGACTGAGTACAAAATTAAACAGCGTTTCTTCATGTAATCATTGAAGCTCCTGAAACAGCAGCTGCTCCAAGGGATGATTTTTTTTCCTTCAGAGGAAGGGAAACAATATCTTGAAAATGAAACACAAACCTAAAGGGTTTTTTCTTGCAAAAGGACAATTATTGAAACACCTATGTCAGACAAAAAAGAATTATACCTTTTAAAATTAATTTTCTTTTCCTTTAGCTATGGGTAAGGAGCTATGGATTTGAAAGAGAACACCAATAACCACTTAACAAGGAAAACTATATTTCAGGCAATGGAGAGTCTGAGAATTTTTCTTTTAAATTTACTGCCCCTAGATATGAAGAACTTCCTTAGAGTGGATGCAAAAGAATGTGCAGGATTCTCTGCAAGCAAGGAGTCTATAAACAGGGATATTTAACTGCTTCTTTGCTCCTTTATAGTACTGTACAGGATATAGAGAGCAAGCTCTCTTTTTTTCCCCATATCTGCCGATTTTGCTGAAGCTCACTGAACTTTCACAGATACAATGAGTGAGAAGGCTGAAACACGAAGTTAGATGCTGCAAGTGGCAGTGAGAAGAGTGATGTGTGTTAGATATATTGATCACAGTCTTTTTAAAGTAAAAATATACAGGAGACTCAAGGAGCTACTCTGGCAGTGGTGTCACTGAACAAGATTGGTCCATTTGCGTGGTTGTCATGGTTTGAAAAAGCCCAAATCCAATTCTGATTCCTAGCTCCCCACCCACATCTCAACCCCATGTGAGATGGGTTTTCCAGACAAAAACACAAGACTCAATATGGGGGGAAAGGAATATATTACAGGACTATACAGCAAATAAATACTATAATACACTGCATACAATCTTAACTCTATATCTATCTCTACCATGACAATAATATTTACAATGGGCCAAATCTCTTCTCCCTCCAAATAAAAGTCCAGGAGAGAAGAAGAAGAAAAGACCCCTTCCAGTCTCTGAGCAGCAGGTCTCTCTAGGCAGCAGGCTCTCTTCTTCTCTTCCAGGCAGCAGTAGTAGTTGCTGGCTCTCTGCCAGCACACACGAGGGGGTCTCCAAGCCCCTCGGCCCTCCGTCCTCAGAACGGGGGTCTTTCCGTGGACTGCGTTTCCCAGGACAAAGAGGCGCGTCACCACGGTCATATCGCGAAGCACGGGGTCTTCACGACAGTCCTTATCTTCAGGGGACTCAAGCCCCTTCACAGAGCTCCCATGCTCTGACTCAAAGATGGCTGCCAGCTTCTCTGAAGCTGGAGCAGGGGGGGGGGCAAGGTCACCCCCCACACACACACATTC